>NC_066887.1:11755182-12055182 GCF_022985175.1 Labeo rohita | reverse complement strand
TTCTAAGCCAAAAATGCCCTGGAAGAAAAAGAACAATGAAAACAGGCAATGCCTGTAACATAAGGAGTGAGAAAAAGCAACCCTGTCTCTGGAGCTTGGCTAAGAAACAGAATAATCCTTGACACAGCTAACAAACCAAGAGGTGCAATTGGATGAGGAGCAGTGGAGAAATTCAATCACATCAGTTTCTTATTCACATAGAGAGAGGGAGAGAAGAGAGAGGAGGGAGCTGAAGATATAGCAACACTAATGCAATCAGCATCAGCTGAGTCAGAGCTTTGGCCTGGGATAAGACTCCACACCAGCCGTCTCCACCTACCAGCAACACGGCCACTCAAAACACACACACTTGCTCTCATAGATCATAACGTGATCATCCTCAAGATCTATTCCCCCAGGATTTGATTAATATTATTTCAAGTTCTTTGCCCAGTCTTCCATGAGACACTTCAGTCATGCTTCTAGAGACCAGACTTAGTAATGACCAGCAGCGTGATTTTCTAAAGCAGACTATTCAACCTATTCATTTCAGTGGACACTGATATTTTAATTTGTTAGAACTGCAATGTAAAACATCAATGTTAAAAAAAAAACAGCTCTTAAATTTAAAGATGAATATTTATTTGTAGAAATATTCTCTAACATATATATATATATATATATATAGCCTATACACACACACACACACACACACACACACACACATATATATATATATATATATACATATAATAGATCACAGTGGAAAATTATTATAAAATATACTGTAATTAATCATACACACTAAAAAAAATCTGTACAAAGCTTCACTGGTACCCATATATATTATGGATCACAGTGAAATTTTTTTTTGAAATATACTGTCATTAATTATACACTCTCAATAAATAAGTACAAAGCTTGACTGGTACCCATATATATGATGGATCACAGTATTATATTATATTTGAAAAAAAAAAGTACCCTAAGGTTAAAAAGCTAAAAGGGACACTTTGTATCTTATTTACATCTAAATTATGCATATTCATACCTTAAAGGCATATATTAGTATTTTAAAATGACATATTAGTACCTAAAGTGTTCATATTACCTCCAGTGACAGTGACCTTTTTTCTGGGAGTGTATATATTTCTGGGTCATTTTAGAATGAAATACAAAATACATTATTAAAAACCAAACAGCAGTTGTTGAATTTCTTTACATTTTATTCCATTTTAATTAATAGCTGCTACATTCCAGTTTGCTTTCTGCACCGGTTGGCACCTTTAATTATAATTTCTTAGGCATTTCAGTTTTGTCTAATAATAAGCGGTTTTGTATAATACACGGTAAATTGACATGTTAAAACTGTTCACGTTAACAAACATTTTTGCATGGTGTCAGAAAAAATGCAAGATTTTTGTCTTGATATTTGCCTTCCTGGTGGGTCATCATGCTTCTTTGGCCGATCCTGCTGGGAAGCTGTTAATTAGCCGGATCTCTGTCAAAGCTCTGCCCACCTGGTAGCCTTTAAGATCATGCATTAAGAGGTTTTAAAGCTACTTAGGCTCACACCAGAGAGATCTCATGGTTTGGATCCACCTTGCTTTATTGTATTTCACAGTCATTTGTTTAGTAAAAGGAAAATGTGTTTTCTACATACTAGTGTCTAATGAGACTATTAGAGCCACAGATTTCCCATTATCTCGTCCCTATGTTATTCTTCTCCTCTCAGTGGTTGTCATGATACCTCCTCATAGGCAAGGCAGGATTACAGATTGGGCGTTTGAGGCATACACCCTGGATCCTGGACCCTCAGGGGACTCATGCAGTGAGATCACGTATAAATCAAACAGAGGCGTCACTAAAGGGGGCCTATTATGCAAAAATCACTTTTATAAGTTGTTTGAACACAGGTGTGGGGCCACAGTGTGTAAAAACAACTAGCCTATAACGGTAAAAATCCACCCACTTGTTTTTTTTTTTATAATCCTAATAAATCATAAACGGTCTCTTTGAACACAGCATTCCATATTTCTGTCATTTATGACGATCTCTGCCCTGAGTGAGAAGCAGCAGTCTGCAACCCTTACTGTTTTCTTGCTGTAGCTGCTGGAGGTATACAATGTCAATGCCAAAGAGGCATTATAAGTGTTGTTTTCTGATGCACCAACGAATCTCCATAGACTCCCTCCACCTGAGCTGCGGAGGACACTGTGGTTAAGTTTCATTTTCAAAGCAAATGTCCTAGAAAATAGTCCCCTATATGTTTAGGGATCAATACCAATGCTTTATGCGTGAACGTTTCTTGGCATTCTGTAAGGCTAATGTTGCTAAAGCTACCATTGTCTCTGCCTGTTTTCTCTGGAATGTGTAAATAGGAATGTGGTAGTTAAAATCGCATATGAAAGTAATGTGAAGTCAACTGCTTGAATTTGTCAAGCTCATAATAACAAGTGGGACTTTTAAAGTTTGTGATAGCACGCAATGGCACCATGAGACCAGCTGTGTCGTTATTTTTATCGCACCGTCTGTGTAATTTATAAATGCGCATTTATTATGCGCAGTACAATTAGATGACTGACTTTTAAACCGATGCCGGTTCGAACATATAAGACTGAACACTCCTACTAAGAGTTTCTGACATGATTGTTTTTCCTTTGCCAGATCTTGAAGCTCTGCCCTCTTCTCTTCTGAAAAAGGGACGGAGCACCAGCTCCTTTGCATTTAAAGGAACAAACAGAAAAATGGCACATTTTGGCTTATACCCTAAAGCCTGGGACACTCCAAGTCGACTTCAAAGAACTAGCAGCAACAAAAGCTGAAAGTGTTGTCGCCTCATGTCGACAGCATCCAGACCAAAAAGCTGCACTTTGAACACACCACACACTACAGCTGACTATGAACTAATATGTGTGTTCTGCATTTAAAGTGAGAAGAATGAGCTGTCTGTATCAGCAGCTTTTAATAGTATGTATTTGTCATTCAAAAGGAGAAACTGAAATAAGGATATATATATATATATATATATATATATATATGTAGATATATGAAACATAAACAAAGCAGCGCTTGCTTACCATTGTGAATATCAGTTATGTTAATAACTTTCTTTATTTTAAGCGGCTCATGTTATTGAAAATATTCACATATTGGAATGCTTGGGAAAGATTACGTAATATTAGAACAGTGTTCTGTTTGTGCCGCCTTCAGTTATTTACTCGTTTTCATCACTATTGCTTTAATTCTCTAGCAAAATGTGTCTTTCGCTAAACTGAACAGCCAACCAGAGTTCTCACTTGCGTTGACGGCCCCAACGCCAAATCGCCAACATGAGCACGACGAGAGGCGACGTGTGGAACTCACCAAACAAACTAGCTTGACATTGACCAACAACCAACCGACGGCTTGGTGTGTGGCCCGGGCCTTAAAAATGTACAGATAATTAACTCAACTCTTTATCATCCAAGATGATCATGTGTTTCTTTCTTCAGTCGTAAAGAAATTATGTTCTGAGGAAACATTTCAGGAATGTTCTCCATATAGTGGACTTCTATGGTGCCCCCGAGTTTGAACTTCCAAAATGCAGTTTAAATGGCTCTAAACGATTCCAGCCAAGGAAGAAGGGTCTTATCTAGCAAAAAGATTGATTATTTTCTAAACAAACTGACAATATATACTTTTTTTTATTTTCATTGATATACTTTTTATTTTCATTGAAAATAATTTTCATTGAAAATAATCATTGAAAATGATTGATCGTTTCATTAGATGAGACCCTTCTTCCTTGGCTGGGAACGTTTTGAGCCATTTGAAGCTGCATTTAAACTGCATTTTGTTCAAACTTGGGGGCACCATTGAAGTCCACTATATGAAGATGATTCCTGAAATGTTTTCCTCAAGAAACATAATTTCTTAACGACTGAAGAACGAAAGACACAAACATCTTGGATGACAAGGTGGTGACTAAATTATCTGTAAATTTTTGTTCTGGAAGTGAACGTCTCCTTTAATTTTGAACAGGCTATAAAAATTATCTGTGGGGTATTTTGAGCTAAAAATGAACACTATGGGGACATCAGAGACTTACCTATCTTGTAAAAAGGGGCATAAAAGGTCACCTTTAAAAGTAAAACACGACTCAACCCACTCTGCCACAGCCACCTTTGTTTGTTTGATGTATCTGTAAGGGCCCCATATACATTTTTAGTGTTTTTGGTAGGTAAAATATCTATCTATCTGTCTGTTTATATATCTCTCACATAATGCACTATGTTCTCTGGGACCCCAACATAAACGTGCCAATGTTTCCAGTCAGTTTTTAGTCTTGAGTCTTATATCAGCTTCTTTTTTAGGTGTTGTTGTACCCATCTAAAAGAAGCGTTATGGACCCTGACACAGTAGCATTGGTCCCATTCGGCGTAGTGACATCTTATTAAAGCGGCACCACGTAATCCTACCAACACCCTCCCTTGCTTTAAATCCGCTCGTCCGGTGCAGTTCCGTAGACGCACAGCCTCCTCCTCCAGCAGAGCAGCGCCGCGGCTCGTGTTCCTACGGTAACATGGTGTGCAGAGCGCGGCAGCAGTAGACAGTATCGCTGGACCGTAAGAGAAGGCGCTCACGCTGCTTGTCCTGCTCTCTTTCCACAACATATCAACACATCGAGGGAAACTTCGCGTTTCTTGCACACGGTAAGCCAGATATGACGGCCAATCAACGCGCCCTGCTTACTTACTGTAAAATATTAATAATTAATTTTAATTCTTAATGACGGAACGTTGGCTCTCCTTTTGCAGCGAGTCTGTATTGTCAAACAGCATCCCATCATAAGCACGGGGGAAATAACGGGCTCTGTTTGGGATACGGAGAACGGTTGAAAATTAAGCCTGTAGTTGCAAACAAATGTAATTAAAAAGGAAGACGCAAATGCAAAATAACGCATTTGATGGACAGTTCACAACACAGGATTGGGGTCATTGTGCAGCCTCCATGTCGTGCGAACAGTACTTTATGAATGAATCGATAGTTTTGTGATTATGACGGACGTAAGGAATGTTTAGATGGGTCAGGGGTCGCGCTTGACGGATGTGCGCGCTTCCAGTAATTCTGTTTGGACAGTCAGGCGATGCTATTGTTCAAACTGAGCTTCTGAAGAGCCTGAGGAAGCGGGACACGAATCCTGCGCAGACTGCTGGGATCAGTCATTAGCCTGCTCGAAAAAGTAGCCAATGCACAATAATTCTGAAGCAATTACCTACAACGTAAACTGAATTATTATGAAGAGTAGCGTAGTGTTCAGCAACCTGCAGTAGACTCCAAAACAGCACGATGTCAACAATCAACAAAAATCTGGAAAAAAGTGACATATTTACGTTTGTGCTGCAGCACGAATGAGTGAGTGTGTATTTTATGACGCAATTTTACGATGCTTTTAAAATAACTAGATAATTATTTAATCGATTCGATTAAAGATAAAAAGAACCTAAGAGCAGGCTATATATTATACTAATAGCAAGTGTACCATTGGCTACTGTACGATATTTATGAAACCCCTTCTACCAACAGACGGCAGCATATTTCGTATTGCTTCCTAGTTATTGAATAAAAATAAAATATATTATAACATAAAAGACGACAGTAAGTATGTTTATTTAAAACAAATTTGAGCGATTTAGCCATGATTGCATAAACATTTTAATAAGCACATAAAATAAACGAAATGTTATTGGATAGTTCTAGTTATGGTCATTTTTTTGACATTTCTATGTGCATTTTTTATGTAGGCTATATGTGGTCCATGACCACAAAACCAGTCTTAAGTAGCACAGGTATATTTGTAGCAAAAGCCAAAATACATTGCATGGGTCAAAATTTTTCTTTTATGCCAAAAATATTATGATATTAAGTAAAGATCATGATCCATTAAGATATGTTGTAAATTTCCTACTGTAAATATATCAGCACTTTTTGATCAGTAATATGCATTGCTAAGAACTTTATTTGGACAACTTTAAAGGTGATTTTCTCAATATTTAGATTTTTTTTTGCACCCTCAGATATATTGTCCTATCATACCAAACCATACATCAGTGGAAAGCTTATTTATTCAATTCTAATAAAAAATTGACCCTTATGACTGGTTTTGTGGTCCAGGGTCACATATGAAAACATTTCTAGGGGCCCACAGGTCTTAGTGGTACCAGATTTTTCTTTAATAAACCCAATTCATATATCTGACATATCAGATTTTGGTTCCTTTTATAAATCTAGGTGATACATTCAAATTGAACTTGCATATGAATGGTGGTTTCTCCATGCCATTGATGTTGTTGAAGGCTACGGTTATGTAAGAAGATAATAGTGGGAAAGGCGGGCTCATCTGTAGCAGTCTGTTTGTAATCAGACTGCTGGTCCCACTGAATCCCTTCCGGACATGCTTTATTCAAAGTCACACATTGATCGATGAAGCGGGTTATGACATCAGGTCAGGGTGGGGTTAGGGATTTCTTTTTACGTCAGATGTGCTGATAAGTGTGTGAGATTAATGTTTGCGTGTGGGCTCAAATTATACATGCGGGTGGTGGTTGAGCTGTCAGAATTTCTTTTAAAATTACATTGAACACAACGTTAGGATTTGTGTGCGTTGTGCTTTTTTTCATTATAAAGACTGTTTATTTAGATTACAACATAAATGTATTGTAAACTCAGTCCACTTTTGCACTATATTCCAAGTCAGCTAGCTTTGTTTGACAAACAGAAGAAGAGGAAGAGCAGCATAATAATTTTTCATAAATCTCTATTTTTGTGTTCAATGGAAAAAGTGGGTTTGTAACAGTGAATAATGACATAATTTAGATTTTTGGATGAACCACTTCTTCGAAGAAAATGCTTTCCATTGAAATTGACTTTGTTTCTAAGTTGTGTAGTCTGCGAAAATAGAAGATGACAGTGACCCAAGGGCTCTGTAGTTTCTGCTTGCCATTAACAGCACCGTTTAAAGTATGTGATCAGTGCTTGAGACACATGATGCATTGCCTCTGTGAGGCTAGAATCTCCCGTCGGGGCTTTTCCTTGGATTTCTCTTAGAAATCTCGTGATCTCATTAGCTGTCTCATTAGTTCTCACTCTGCTGTTTTCTTTAGTGGCTCGAAGCACATGATCCTCTTTGGCACTGGTGAAAGGCTGAATGGAAGGTGGGTCTCATCCACTTTGTTCATTTTCAACAATAAATGACGGTATATGCACTCACTGCAGAGAAGTTGTGGTTTGCTGCACATAAAATGTAACTTTATGATACGTTATAGCGGAAACACTGGTCCATAAAACATCCACATTAGTTAATGGACATTAGTGATAATATTAGTCATGGCACTTAATCTGAGATAAAGATGACGTTCATGGTAGCTGTTAGAATAAATTAAAGTGCCCTTTGTAATTAAGATCATCAAGATAAAAAATATGGAAATCAGATCGTGCCATTACTTCCGATGCAGCAGGGAGACTGCAATCAAAAAGTCCTACAGAAAGTTCTCAGAGGCATTTGAAATTTTGAGAATTTCAGATTTCGCTTTTTCACTGTAGTATGACTCAGCGTTATACTGCTCATTTGAACACTGTGAGTAACCAAGCCCCACATGTGCCTTTCACCTGACCACTGCGTTCCACTCAACCCGATTGTGGCTTCGCTGTGGGATGTGATTGTGAGTTTGAGAACCTTTTCAAGGGAGGATGTGGCTTTTGCCCCCCTACTGAGACGTTCTTGCTTCCTTTTTCCGTAGTATACCCAGATCTAGCCTTGCCCTGCGCCTTCCATTAGGCTGCTGAAAGAGAGGCCAATTACTCCCAGCAGCCGTGCTGTGGTTGATTCTAAGGGGCTCTCACAGAATCGCTATGTTGTTCTACTGGGAAAGCGTGTGTGTGTGGTAGGATGTGTGTTTTTGTGGGCTCAAGTGTTTCTTGGTGTGAGTAAATGCAATCAGTGTCATGCTGTTTTCTAAGCTCGCCGGCTGCATAGAGACTTAAGACCACATAAAGTCTGTGGCTGTTGCGGAAAATGCATGAGTGCCCTGCTTAAGTATAGTAACCTCTGGACCGAAATGTGAAGTTGTCTCAAGTACTTCTGTCTGCTTTTCTGTGAGGTCATGCTGACCAGCAGTGCTTCTGTACGTCCATTCTGACGTAGTTTTGGCTCTTTTAGTGGATCTTCCCACTGTTCAGATGGACTGGCTTGTATTCAGCATGAACTGCGACCTGGTGAGTCAGTTCCTTTTGCTGTCATGTCTTGGATGACCTTTCATTTACACTGGGGAGTTAGGAGGACCTCTTGAAGTTGATGAGTGCTATACTTGGTGTTGCAGGATGACTTAGCTGCTGACGGAGATAAGAAGAGGAAAAGTCATTTGCGTAGGGATTTCCTCATTTCAGAAATTTAGAGACCAACAGAAGCTCACAAAAGAAACTGCCAAAAGAAAGCAGTGTACGCTCTTAAAAATAAAGGTGCTTCACAATGCTATAGAAGAACCTTTTTTGTTTGAAGGGTTCCATAAAGAACCTTTAACATCTGAAGAAACTTTTTGTTTCACGAAAGGTTCTTTGTGGTGAAAGAAGGTTCTTCAGATTATAAAAAGGTAAGAAAGAGATGGTTCTTTAAAGAACCTTTGACTGAATGGCTCTTTGTGGAACCAAAAATGGTTCTTCTATGGCATCACTGTGAAGAACCTTTTAAAGCACCTTTATTTTTAAGAGTGTAGTGGATTCAAGTTGCAATTTCAAATAGAAGTTGCATAAGCTAAAAATGAATTAAGTCATTTAAAAAAAAGGAGCCAATGATCATGTCTTCAAAGTGAAATCTAAATGAAATTGTGAAAATATAGACTGTTTAAATAAGATTTTCACATAAAGAAATGATCAAATTAATATTTTTACTATTATTTAGATTTTTTTCTTTTTTATTTTATCATTATTATTTTGTTCAATTTGGGCGATTTTAACAAATATGAATAGTCCAGTCAGTGGCTTATAAAAATTATGTTCAAAATCTTATATTACGATACAAGTAATTTTATTTCACGCTAAAAATAAATATCACGATATAGTTACTTTTGCTCTAAATAAGGTCTTTATTATATCAAAAATTTTCATACCAAGCTCACTGAAGACAAGTGAACAGTCGGCGATTAAATAAGAAACTAATTACAAACAATATGACAAAAAAAATAGAACAAATAAATAAGAAATGCTACATACATTGTATAGAGTAATCAAATGTAACACTGCATATTCTTCACTGTGTAAATTAAATATATATTTCTTTTTACTAAAGTTACGAAAGTGAAAGATTTTCTCTCTTTTATTGTTTAATTAACAAGAATGACAGACAGCAGGAATATCAGACTCCTGTCACTTTAAGAGCTGCCCGGATCCAATAAACTGTTACATGTGTGTTTTCTTTCTCAGCTGTTTTCTTTCACTTAAGACCTGAATTACTGTGTTTACAAGAATACTTGCAAAGACAAATAACTTGCAAATAACATTTAGTATTCCCGCGCTCTATTAGCACTGTTCACATGCTCTCAGACAGTGTGCGCATATAATGAAATGTGTTCTCTTTTACTGCTGATTGCGCTTCAACAACTAAAATCACTTGCAATGCATAAAAACACGTGCATATGAAGTTTTCGTGACCACGTAGCACAGCAATATCACGTCAGCTTGTAGAGAGACGATAGTCCAAAATCACTACCGGTTGACGGATTTCTACCAGTTAATCGAGTCTACCGATATACCGCCCAACCCTGTTACATAGAAAAGGTGCCTCCTCATGTAGGCTGCCTTGTTGAGATCACATGACCAACCAATTTTTACAAAGCCATGCATAATGCAAAACCTTCTGTTGTTACGTGGTTAGTCATCCATACCACTAGGTGTCAGTATAAAGTTCAAGACCACTGTTGTATCAGTTGTTTAGGAAGATGAATGGAAGCACGTGAAGCCAAAAGAAACAGTGCACTTTTAAAAATATCCATGAGAACTGAAATGCTGATAGCAAATGACTCCTTGAGCATTACTGCATATTTGCTCCAACACAGCTGGAAGTTTCTACTTTTGAAAAGCTTGATTACCTGGCTAATATGTGTTTAATTAAAGTTGAAGCTAAACTCTGCAGGACTTTGGCCCTCGAGGCGCACCATTGGGCACTCTAAAGTAAATCACAAGGACTCAAATAATCACAAATAACTTTGAAATCTATTCATCCTCTACTTTCATTATATACTGTGTATATTGTCAGTATTCCCAAAAGATCTATGCATACTAATATACAAAATGAGAGCAACCGTTGAAGGTCAACGCACGCAATTAGTTTTCAGACACCCATGGTCTGATACACTGCTGTTGAGTCATGCCAAGACGGTGTTCTAGTAGACTACTGAGGTCAACACAGTTTACACAGACACAACCCATTACAGGATCAAAGTAAGCCAACCGTGTGGCACATTTGATCCCAGGCATGGGGATTGTGGGGGTTCGCTTCCTGTTCTGAGACTGTGCTGTGCTACATGATAGCGGTTGAAGGAGAAATTCGTGCTGAGGGGGCAATTTGCGTTCTGACGAAAGGGGATGTGTATTTTTAGTCTTGGCCTCATCACGACAGGAAATGGGATAGTGGGCTCCATAATGTCTCAAATAACATAGTTTTTGAGACATTTCTGGTTCCCTTTCTCCCAACCCTTAACACAGTTTCCCAAGCCCTCCCACTAAACAATAGACGGAACAGTTCATCCTTATTTGGGAATATCACTGCAGTAGTGTGAAGACCTCATACAGCTTTAGCATATATATTTGTGTATTGTGAATTTGATGGGATATTTATTGAATTGAAATAGCTGTCTTGAGTAATACACACTCATCATAATGAATTCTTGTAAGTGTATCGTCTTTCAACCACGAGTTTGTAACCAAATTTCAGGTGTGATAGGAAAGAGTTACTTGTCTTGCTGTCCTGTCATGGGACGTGCTGAGGTTGGCATGCCGTGCTGATGTCTGGACATTCATAAGGGTCAGCACTTTGAAAATCTGGCTGTGACTGGACACTTTGAAGCCTGTTTTGTTCATCGCCAGAGACCTGCGAAGCGAGAGATCAGTTCTCCTTGACCTGAATACTACGATGCCCTGGGCAATTAAGGTGTGGTGAGAATAATTACGATGTGGGATGGAGGATGTCCTCTGAGTCTGGCACATTTTAGCGTATAGTGTTAAAAATGGGAATGAGCTGCGCTACATTCTGTTTCCATTAATGGAAACTTCCACAAAATCTGCTGTACTCTCTGGCGTGACAAAAAATATCACAGAATAAATTGAGACCAGATTATCTCTATGAACATGAAAAGGCTTTACTTTTTTGGTTTTAGTCCACTAATATGGGTTATTCAGTGTCTTGGATATTAGTGGATGCCTTTGTTTTTGACCAAGACCAATATGTCTGATATACAGTTAAGGTCAAAAGTTTACATGCACCTTGCAGAATCTGCAAAATGTTAATTATTTTACAAATGCATGTTAATTATCATACAAAATGCATGTTATTTTTTATTTAGTACTGACCTGAATAAGGTATTTCACATAAAAGATGTTTACATATAGTCCACATGAGAAAATAATAGTTGAATTTATAAAAATGATCCTGTTCAAAAGTGTACGTACACTTGATTCTTAATACTGTGTTGTTAGCTGAATGAACCACAGCTGTGTGTGTGGGTTTTTTTTTGTTTAGTTTTTCTGAGTCTCTTGTTTGTCTTGAACAATTAAACTGCCTGTTGTTCTTCAGAAAAATCCTTCAGGTCCCACAAATTCTTTGGTTTTTCAGCCTTTTGTGTATTTGAACATTTGAACCCTTTCTAACAATGACTGTATGATTTTGAGATCCATCTTTTTACACTAAGGACAACTGAGGGACACATATGCAACTGTGATGCATTAAGAGCCGGGGGTGAAAACTTTTGAACGGAATGTGAACATTTTTCTTATTTTGGAAAAATATCATTTTTATTTATTTATTCATTTATTTAGAACAGCCCTTTTTGAATTTGAAGATCAGGGTAAATTTAACTTATTTCATCTTTTGGGAAACATGCAAGTATCCTCTATAGATTTTTGCTGCTGCTGCAAAGCAAGTACAGGGAACTTGCTACCACCTATACATACGCCAATACTGCTGCACAAACAGCATACATATTAACCTGCAGCAGCTATACAGGTGGAGCTAGGGAGGTGGAGGGTTTTAGAAAAACTCTAAAAGCATGCTGTAAACTGCTCTAGAGAATGCTAACCAGCCATTTAAATGTAAAGCAGCAAGCTCACTGGCTGCATTTGCAACATGAACCAGCTTGTGTCAAGTAGTTTAACGCTGAGAACATCATCACTTTGCGTTAACGACCCATCAGCCTGTGTAATTGTAATTGCTTTTGTACACAGATTACAGCTCCATATGTTTCGCTTTCCGGACGTAACAAGCTCAATAGCTCAGCCGGCACAGGATTGGACTTCGAATGTGGAATCCTTGGGTACAAATCCTGTGAAAAACATGACTGACGATGGAAGAGCTGAAAGATGAGAGATTCAAAAACAAGCTAAAACGGCATGGTTGCGATTGCATTTTTATATCATATTCCCTTTTGTTCATACTATCGGGTAGGTTTAGGTGTAGTGCAGATGGTATGTTATTTTAAAAAGTCACTGAGCACTGGAGTTATCGCACCACTCAATGGACAGTTCAGGTCAGAACTGCAGACACGACACATACAAAAATATATAAAACAAATATAAAACAAACCATATGTAGGTTAATCTGTTCCGGGAGAAAAAACAAAGACTCTTTTAGAGCCACTTCACATCGAATATGTCATGAACACATACATTTTGCGTTTTGTGAAAAAGTTCTCACGGGTATATTTTTATCATGAGATCAGGTTGACAAAACTTTTGGATATTATATAAAAAGAAAGGCCTGTATTTCAGTTCTTTTTGCAAGCAAATACAAAGATACTCAGGGGAGTGCAATAGTTTTGCAGGAGAATATACAGGTTCATGAGTGAATGCAATACTTTTGGATTTGACACAGGTGGAGATTAAAAATCTGTTAAAAATATACAAATATTGTCTAATTAATTGGTCTGAATGATAAATTGGTATATCACTAATTTCTAAAAAAATATTCTTGTTCAACATGACTTTTCCAACTTTTCCTTTGTGTAGGTTTTAACTGAAAATGAGCATAAAAGTCACATGCAAACTTAACAAAAAATATTGTCAACCAAGACAAATAAGAAACTTAAAAGCTAGCATTGTCTACATGGTTTCATCATCTTAAGTTGAAGTTAACGCAGTATGACACTGGACTAAGGGCCTTCATGAATTCTATCCAAAAAAGGAAAATCCTCAAAACAAAGCTAAATAAAGCTCTATAAAGATCACCCACAAGCTTGTTTACGTTGTTTTTGTTCACTTAAACGTGCCAGCCTGAGGATGTGGACCAAGGTTTCTTACAGATCTTACTAAACATTTTAGGCATTTTAGGGAGTTTTTCCTTGCTGCTGTCGATGCTGTGGGTTTCCTGTTGGGGATTTCAAAGCACTATTCCATGTACAGTTGCTTCGGAATGATTTGCATTGTCAGATTGGTTAAATATAGTTTAAATAAATTTGAATTGAAAATCACTGATGTGATTTAGCTGTAGCCACAGAGGCTACAGCTGGTGCTCTTCTGCTAATGCTCTCTCCACTGTCTGCTTTCTCATTCCTCATTAGTGCATTCTGAAATGTTAGTAATGGAGGCTTAGGGAACATGTCCATAGCCCGGCTCAGTATGGCAATTGGAATAAGCGTCTGTCGGAAGAACAGATGTGATTTGTGTGCCTAGCAGTTGTTAAGTGCCTGAAGACCACCAGAAACCAGGTTAGCAGAATTCACAAGCTCAGACAAGTGACTGCAGGCAGAATCTTAGAGCGCAGAGATGTTTCAATCAGTCTTGGTGTTTTTATGCAATTGTCAGCGGGACGAGCTGTTCCTCTTGCCTTACGGAAACCTGACCAACTTCTGACTTTACTGAAGTAGCGCAAGAATGAGATCAAAGATAATTCTTTTAAACTGTAATAAAATTTCACATTGTTGTAATCCTGGGCAGTTTGACCAAAAATCTGTATCACCTTTTTAGGATTCTTGTGGTTTTGGCAGTTTTTCACGGTTTTTCCCTGACTGTGCCTTTATATGAATCAGAATGCACATGGTAAAAAAATGCAAATGCATATTTTCCAGTTTTCAAAACATTTTGAGACTCAAATACTAAAAAATGCTCTTTTCTTGAAACAACATAAAAACCCTTGTCAGACCAACAAATGTTGTCCCAACTAGTCAAACACAGTTGTCTGAACAAAGAATTTCATATTGTTGAAATTTTAAGACTTTGTGAGTTCCCAGCATACATTGCAGCATGAATAAATTATGCAGTTACTGTTATAGGATTATTGTTTTGCTGTTTGCATAATTCACTGTTTAGCATTGTAAATAAACAAAAAATTGATACTTGAAAAAAAATAATCTCAATGACAGTAATTGTTGTCTCAGTGGCTGTGACAAGACTTTTTTCTATCAGCAAATAAGACAATCAGCATTGCATGAACAAACAATTTATGTTGGCTAAACAAAGTATCTTTACTGAGAAAAACTATTGTTAAGAGAACTCAAAAGCCTTACTGCATCAAGTTGCCTTACTTTTTAAAGTTTTCTCAACTATTTATTTTCAGAACTGCTGCATCCACGATCCAAACAAACATGCTACGTGGCATTAGCAGTTTTTAATGTAAATTAGATTGTATAATTTCAACATTTTAAGCAAAAACAGAATAATGTCTTTGAAAGCTGAATTGCTTACAACCTTGATCACCTCCTTCACTAATAAGATCAGACTCTCTGCGAAAAGCTATTTGTGTTCCTCGAGCTAGTACACCGAGAGCTGATGCCCAAATCCCAGTCAGTGGGATTTACAGCTGCAGAAGGACTCGTGCAACAGGTAACTCCAGAGGGATGAATGATACGCTGCCTCTGCTTCACTCCACTGCATTGCACGTCCCAGAGGAAAAATGGGAAATCCAAAGCAGAAGTTACATTCTAATTATGTCGCCTCCATAATTCAGGTTCTCCAGAGCTAACAGGCGGACCGCAGTGCAGGAAATTACCATAACCCAAACCCTTAAAAACGAGGCTACTGAAACCGTGCCCTGGCTGCCCTGTCTGTTTCTCTACACTGATCATGACTAATGACCTTCAGGCCCAGTTTGAGAAGATACTGTAGATCTCAGGAATGGGCAGCAGCAGGCGGCTCCACAGCCCTGCGAGGTGATTTATGTGTTTGTGTCTTCTCGCGGCTGAACAGTCAGCCAGCGCTAGACTGGTTGGCAGGAGACCGCCACCAAATCTGGCAACAGGAACTCACAAACCGATCCCTCAGCAACTTCAAGCAGGTGGACGTTTGAGGCTGAAATTAATGAATTTGTTAAACATCAGTGGTTTTGCAGAGGTTTTGAAGTAACACTCGGGGGTGAATCCAAATCGTGCTAATTGCAATATTTTGATAAGCACTGCCATATATTTTTAATCCATCAACAGTAACAGAATAGCAGACCTTCTGTGTGTGTTTGTGTAAGCAGGCTGTGCAGAGTAAGGTGTTATGTGAATTAATCTGTGCTTGTACAGCTGGGAGATTATCCAGTTGACATATCTCTATGCTGATGTTATGTTCATATAAAAGCCACATGGAGGCTAAACTAGGATACGTTTTCTCCCCAGTTCTGTTACGTCTCTGTAATCTTGTCACTGGATTTTTTTTTATTAATATGAGTTGATAAGAGTAAAGTGACATTTCAAATGGCTAAAAGTTATTAAACTGCACGGTGCAGCTGATCGCACTGAAGTATTTTTTTTTAAAGTCAACATGAAATGATATTCACAAACCATTTTGCTTATGTAATCTGACCTTTCGGAGTCAAACTGGGTATAATAATAAAATGTACAGTGAGAGTTGATGTTATGCATCAGGAATTGATTGGATCATGCAAAGTGAAAACAAATTGTAGAGGGGTTTTTGGTGGCTGAACGTCAAGCAGCATTGATTTGCTATATGTCAGCTGTACTGGAATCAGAAAAAAAATTTGGGGCATGAGTTGTGAGACTGAAGTCTAAATTGAGAAAAAAAAGAAGTGATGTACGCAAAAATACTGCGGTATATTGGCGTTTTTTTGCAACATGCAAAACCAGATATTAGTAAATGACTCTTATGAGCGAGTTCTTGTAATGAATCATTCAAAAAGACTCTCAAACTGTTTTTTTCCAGCTGATGAATGATAGAAGTTATCAGCCAATCAGAATCCACCCTGCAGCTCTAGTATTAAAGTGATAGTTCACCAAAAAATTAAAATTCTGGCATTAATGACTCACCCTCATGTTGTTCCAAAACTATAAGACATGTTCATCTTCGGAACACAAATTAAGATATTTTTGATGAAATCAGAGAGCTTTCTGACCCTGCATAGACAGCAACGCAGCTGAAATGTTAAAGGCCCAGTAAGGACATTGTTCAAGTAATCCACATGACATCAGTGATTCAGCTGTAATTTTAAGAAGCTACAACATTTTTTTGTGTGCAAAGAAAACAAAAATAATCACTTTAAAAACACTCTTTTTACCTTGTCAAAATCAGCTCTGCAAAAATCAGCCTGTTCTGGTGGATGTTGCTTTAAATGTTAATGAGCTCTGCTCGCCCCGCCCCTCACTTCTCGCTGTGGAGTGACGAGCCTGTTTACTTTAGCCACGTTTAGCCAGGAAACTTGCTAACTAGCACGTTATTAGGAAAGTCGATTGCAAAGATTCATAAAAAAAACTTTATATTCACTTCTGCTGTAAGTGAAGCCAGATCACGAATGATTCGCACAAACATAGACACATTTATGTAGATCAGAAGGCGGCCTCTGTTGGTGTGATGTCGTCACACAGATAAGATGCTGAGAATGGCTTGATTTGAAAAAGGGGAAATTATTTTTACAGATTAAATAAAAACCACTGGGTGGATTTTTATAATTATAGGGTGTTTGTGTACACACTGCCAACACACATTTCAGTTCAAACAACATGTAAAAGTGAACTTTGCATTCGATGACCCCTTTAAAAACACATTTGTTGATTAGTGCTATTTTAACTTACTTATGCAGATTTGAGCTGTTTTGTCAAACCATAGTTTCACAGGGTTTGTACTGGAGCTCTTTATCACTCAAGTGCAACGCCGTATCGCATAAGCTACTGAGCAAACCTACTGAATTAGAAAACTCATACATATGAGGCTGTATATATGATGACAACGTTCAAATGTATCAGTTTTCAAATCGAGCAGGATGTTAAAATAGTTTTGAAGTCATAACATAATATTCTGCAAGTCACTGTGTGAAAATTATGCTTTATTAATCAAAACTCTGTACCTGTTCATTTAAACTGGTAACTGCAGTGATTCATTCATATAGGTATGTTTTTTCAGTTTTCCAGAAATGTATTTCTAATGAGCCTATGTTGCTTCCATGTCAGTCTTCGACACATGTTCACGAGAGTATCATGACACATGCATGTTTTAATGCATTTTAGCAAAGTCTTGAATGTGTCAGTTGCATTGCTGTCTATGCAGGGTCAGAAAACTCTCGGATTTCATCAAAAATATCTTAATTTGTCTTCCGAAGATGAACAAAGTTCTTGAGGATGAGTAATTAATGACAGAATTTAAATTTTTGGGTAAACTATACCTTTAAAGTGGCAGACAACGACTGCAGCATGCTTTTAACAAACAGAATGTTATCTTGCATTGATGTGGATGGTTATCATTATAATTATCATTCTGTGTCTAAACAGGCCTTTAATCAGTAAATAATGATTACTCTCAGTGATATCTGTTTTGAAATTAAGCACATTTTAGTACCTGTGCATCAAGAAACGTAGCTCAATAACACAAATAAATAGCTTTAAAGAGTCTTAGAATTGCAGTATTTTTTCCTTTCACACTCACTGTAGTTTTTAACATCTCTGTAGTTTAAATAAGTCCTTAGGTTACTTCCAGTGTCTGTGTCGGTAATTTAGCCATCATTCATTTGTTCCTTTTAGGCACTCTGTAAAAGATATCACCACTCTATACCCTTTGGGAAAACAATGGAATGAAATCTAATACATACTCTTTCTATTTAGGCTACTGCCTGAGGGGTCGTTAGACAAATGCTAAACCTTTATGTTGTTTCCTACTCCTTTACACATTATCTCCACTTCGGGAAGAGATCCTGAGGGGCTGGGAGTCAAACTGTGGTCGTGGTCCAGCTGCTATTTAGGTGTGGTTCTCTCGCAGCTCCAGTGGCTTCTGTCAAAGAGCATTTCTTCCAGTTAAACGTGATCAATGTTTATTTTCCGGCTGAGAGCAAACGCGCATATTATCTGAATTTTAAAACACATTTAGAGAGATTTCAGGTCGAGGGGTTGCTCATCTGTGCAGTATTTCAGAACAGTGTTTCAGTGGAAGTAGATAAGCTGACTTTTATGAGTGCCATTGCAGTGCTGCAGTATTTGTGTGTGTGTGTGTTTGCAATCTTTACAGACTGCACAGGAAAGTTTGGGACCTGACATAACAAGATGAATTATGTTTTGGCCTGAGTATGAGGCAGATGTATGGAGGATAGGATTGGCACTTCCAGACTCCTTATAAATTGTATATTGCGACGTAAAAGCTCCTGCCAAATACACTTTAGTAAGATGGCAGGTAATAAAGCTACAGACTCAGGTCAACAAGCTGTTAAGAGGTCCTATTGTTATCTATTGAATTCCACATCTATAACGAGCAACGCTAAAGAGGCGAACCTTGATTAGTCCCTGAGAATGAATTTTTCATGAATGTGAACATCTCAATGCTCTTGAATTCTTTGAAACCGAATGCTTTAAACAGCCTTTAAACACTGCTGTTCCATCTGGGCTTTTGCTTGTGGCATAAAAGGTATTTCAAAGAATTCAAAAAGGTTGACGTCTGTTTGGAGAAATACTTTATTCTTGAAGACTTTCATTTAGAGATGCACTGATATTAAAATTCAGGCCGATAAAGATACTGTAAGTCAATAATAACTTTCATGATACCTTTTGCTTTTGTTCATATATAATTATTTTAACTCAGCAGACTCAATTATATTACTATTATAATTATTTTAACTTACATTTTCACATATGTTAGCCTGAAATGTTCTTTTAAAGTCGGAATTATATATATATATATATATGTATAGATTTGAGGTCGAAAGTTTACATACACCTTGCAGAATCTGCAAAATGTGAATTATTTTACCAAAATAAGTGGGATCATACAAAATGCAAAAAAATACAAAAAAGACATTTTATGTGAAATATTACCCTTTTCAAAAGTTAACATACACTTGATTCTTAATTCGGTGTTTTTTTTTTGCTTAGTGGTAGTTGTTCATGAATCCGTTGTTTGTCCTGAACAGTTAAACTGCCAGCTGTTCTTCATAAAAATCCTTCAGGTCCCACAAATTCTTTGGTTTTTTAGCCATTTTGTGTATTTGAACCCTTTCTAACAATGACTGTATGATTTTGAGATCCATCTTTTGACACTGAGGACAACTGAGGGACTCATATGCAACTATTACAAAAGGTTCAAACGCTCACTGATGCTTCAGAGGGAAAAACGATGCATTAAGAGCCGGGGGTGAAAGCTTTTGAACGGAATGTGTACATTTTTCTTATTTTGCCAAAATATCATCTTTTTTTTGTTTCCTTCTGGAGCATCAGTGAGAGTTTGAACCTTCTGTAATAGTTGCATATGAGTCCCTCAGTTGTCCTCAGTGTCAAAAAGATCTACTCACACTCAAGCCATCATAGCCATTGTCTTTCAGACAAATACAATCGGAGTTATATTAAAAAATGTCTTGGCTCTTCCAAGCTTTATAATAGCAGTGAATGGCTGTTAAGATTTTGAAGCCAAAAAAAAGTGCATCCATCCATCATAAAAAGTACTCCACATGGCTAAAAAAAAGGCCTTCTGAAGCTCATCAATGCGTTTGTGTAAGAAAAATATCCTTATTTAAAACTTGCATTTTTCATATATACCTAGGATGACTTCAGGATAAGTATATCTTGGGGTAATTTTCATTTTTGGTTGAACTATCCATTTAAACTGTCAGATGGGTATAAACAATTAAGTATACAATGTTGACCAGTACAAAAAAAAGTAAATATAAAATCCAATATTAACCAATAATAGTCATAGTACTAATATATTGTGCATCACTAGTTTAATTTCCCTTAAGTGTATGCTGTTTAAAGCCAGTACCAGTGTAATAAATTAGACTGTAGTGATCATGAGTGTACAGCTGGTCATAAACAGCATTCCTTTCCAATAGGTGCCTGTCTATTGTCTTTCAACGTCATGATCTGGTGTTCACACTTCAGCCCAAATGTTTTATAGGTTAAGATCTCGATTTCATATGTCAGCTCTCAGTTACATTAGTAATTTATGCTGCTATGTATATTCAAAGAAGCACTTAACTCATTTGAAGTGGAATGTGAAATAGTTTTTTTGAGCTTTTGTGCGTGTGTCCTTCTCTCATGTCTCTATTCTTTCCTCTTGTGCTCTGATGCTGTGCCAACGTGGATGAAGGCCGCTGGTCCCTTTTTGTGTGACCCACATAACCATAAGTGCTTCTAAAAGCCTGAGTTCCTCTAAGGAGACGTGCTCAGGGTTGACCTTGATGTACCACTTTTTCACACACTCAATCTCCTCAATCTCTAAGGCTCAGGCCAACTTGATAACTGTAGGTGTTTACAACAGTGAGTGTTTTTTTTCATGCTTTAGCAATGCTTACTAACACAAGCATCGCTGTTGCTTATATTTAGATACTATTTTTCACACATAAATGAGAATTCAGTCATCATTTACTCATTATCGTATCATTCTTGTAATTGAGAGATGTGCATGTACAACTTACTCACTGAGTCACTGCAAGAAAGCATTTCATTTAAAGCCTAGTCAATATTGTCTTTTGTTGAATAGAATAATACTCCATCATTGTATATAATAGACTGCATTTCTTCTGCAGCCACAGTGAAACCAAATTATTGTTCCTGAAACAATAAACGACAGATGAGCAGTTATACTCTTTCAGCACCATCTGCAACTCTATCCAGCTTATGATGCAACACACACACATACTGTATATGCACGTGTGGACACACACACGCGCTCACGCAGGGGTCGCAGAGGTCATCCCGTCTCCGATGATTATCAGGCTTACACGCTCAGAGCGAGTCCTAGTCGCTTTTGTTTATTATGATCAAGCGATCTGCCTACAGTATGCTGGCAGAGATGGCAGGACTTTCTTTATGCATCTCTCGTGAGGGTGGAGGAGGGATAGTGTAATAACGGCACACTATAGCCGACGTGTCTGAAAGCTTGTTAATGGAGGTGTAGGTCATACGCTGGGGGAGATGCTCATAGCGCGTGTGTCCATCTGTCTGCTTATGCCATATTTTTCCTGCATATAATCTCTTTTCTCACTCTCTCTCTCTTTATCTCTAGCACACAGTAATATCTACAATGCTCGTGCCATCATATGGCCCTACTGTAATCAGACTGAGAGATAAGTGTGTGATTTCTGTGTGACCCTCATTAACTGTCATGACTGAAAACAACACTAGTGTCAGAGCGCTTGTCCTGTGGTTAACTTGGAAACTGAAACACACAAATGTGGTAAATTTGATTGTTTGGAGTTAGATCATCAGTTAGATGATGTGAGATATAATTTGTAGATTTTTATTTTTTAATGTTTATTCATTTTGTTTTAGGAAATTGTGAGTGCTGCTTTACCATGCAAAATACAACAGTTTATATACAACAGTTCGACAGCAAGAGTGTGTAAATAAAATAAGAAACAACAGAGAATCTTTTAAAAACCCTATTTTGTGCAGAACTGCGTTTTTCCACCATTAATTACAATTTTAACCTGACAGTTTAACAGCTGAGCCCAGGCCTCTGTTACTAATTCAAAAACGTCAGTTTAGAACTTGTAACGAAGGAACGTTGAGTTGCTTTATTGAAATCTTATTGTATTGCTGTATTACAAGCTGTATTATGTAGAGTAAGTTAGAGTATTATGAGAGAGAGATGGACTGAACGAGTGTGATTACCTGCATCTGCTACAGCATTCATTATTCAGATCAATCTCATATTCACATTAAAACATTAGTTTGAATGTTCCCTGAGGAAAGCAATATCTTTGTCATACTATCCTTTCATATCTTAAAGGCACAATATATGTTTTTTGTCACTAGAGGGCGCATATTTAAAACAAACAAGAAACAAAGGGATAGTTTGATGACCCCGTAATTGAATGTGGAATCATGGGAGTTGTTGTCTTCATCCTCACAGCCAATGCAATCCGACAGGAATCGGCAGAAATTATGTTCATTGATGATGTATTAAAGACTTATTAAGGTCAATGTAGTATGAGAGTATGCAGGGTGGGGATAAAAATCGTGGAAGCAAAATGAAGACAACGTGATTGCTGAAAGACGTGAAAGACGCTCGGGACAGTTGACGGATTTGTCACTGGCCCAATCGGGCCACTGCCATGTCGTCATGAAGGTTTATCATTTGCATATGTTTTTAAGCCTTGTTAATTGAAAAATTCAAGCGATTACAGGGACATGTCTCTGAGATAGCCAAATGTCAAAATACCCATCTTGATGAGTAACTTTGTAGCTTTAACAATGATTAATTTATATTTGATTCACAATGGAGTACAGATGACCGATTGACCAGACATATTTCAGCCGATCTATTCCAGCAAAAGAGAAACGTAATATCACTGTTATTCCATAAGCGCCACCTGCTGACAAAGACTGAGTTTGCATTATATCTGCTGTTTTTCCGTAAAGCATCTTTTCATTTATAATAAAATATCAATGATAATAAAGGAATTTTGAACAAACAAATAATGTTTGAACTTTATATTTGTTAGGCTAGTAGGTTTTGATGTGGTATCAAAATTGGAACTGGGAATTGTACAGTTCAATTGGTATGTAACATTTTGGTGTCATATAAGCTTATTTATTAAAATAAAAGATAACATGAGTCAAAAACCATAATAATAGCAACTGTTTTTTTTTTTGTGGCAGGGCCAGTAGAAAAAATCCTTAGCGTTGAGCCCTGCATATGTAGGAAAAAGCAATGCTGTTTTATCATACTAGATAGATTTGAGTGTGTTCTAGTGGTTTTTGGATATATTAATAAAAAAATCATACATATTGTCCCTTTAAGGGTGATTTCTGATGACAGCGCTTGCTCAGTGCATCTGTTGGCTGTGTTTTACAATGTGTTGTTGAAAGTAAAAATAACTTACTTGTTTACAACCATGTTTCAGTCTCTTTCAGTATAAGTCTTTACTGCTGACTCACTCATAAAAATGTAACTAAAATCACATCACGAACACACACCGTTTCTTAATACTAAATACTATTATTAAATATTATTGCATAATATTTAATAAACAATACCAGCCATTGTAAAAGTTGCAAGGCAATTCAGTCAGAAGTGCAAAGGCAGCACTCTGATATACAGCATTAAAGTTATATAAAATACGAGACTTTG
Source organism: Labeo rohita (assembly GCF_022985175.1). Taxonomy (NCBI): domain Eukaryota; kingdom Metazoa; phylum Chordata; class Actinopteri; order Cypriniformes; family Cyprinidae; genus Labeo; species Labeo rohita. Next base: position 12,031,473 of record NC_066887.1, on the reverse strand, counting down.
CTCTTAGCCAGAACTATTTGTTCTGGACCCACTAAACATTGGACGTCGGATAGACGTGCAGATCATGTCTATATTGGGTCCGTCGGTCCATGACCAATTATGGACATCTATTCGACGTCCAAACTAGGTCCACTATTTGGACGTCCAACCATGACCCAACTTGGACGTCATTTTGACGTTCAACATTTGATCTGGGTTTTTTTGGACGTCATATGGACGTCTATGGCAGTTGCAGTAAATGTGTTTTACAAAATAGAGCCTATCAACATGATTATATATATGAATACAGATTATTTATAAACAAACAAGATTTATTATCTGTATTACTATTTATTTATTTGGTAGCCCATATGTTTTTTTTTTTTTTTGTTTGTTTGTTTTACATTTTCCTGTTTTCCTTTAACAGTTTTTATTTTATTTAAAGCCTATAATCCTATATATCAAGCCTATAATCAAGTTATTTATTTATTTTTATTTTATATTGTATTATTATATATATATATATATATATATATATATAAATTATATTTGTATGAATTTATATATTTTATATTTAAAAAAATCATGGTAGCCTAGCCTATCCACCTTATTCCTATCTTAAAAAGAACCAACAGCTGCAAAAAAGTCAAGGACAGACAGCTCTCTATCAAGCTAGGCAACAATATAAGTTCTTTGATCAAGGAGGATTTCAACCAGGCAAAAACCAGTCAGCATCACTCTGATTGGCTGAAACGAGCACATCATCATAAACGCCACTCTGATTGGCCGAGGCAAGACGAGGCAAAGTCAAGCCGTAGTGTTCTGGACGGCACAGGTCTTCAGATCACTGGTGAACCCGTTTCCTAGAAATTGAAGCTAAGTTCGGTCAGCATTTATTTCAATGGCCATGTGTACGTATAGTCTTTGGCGTTATTGTCTTACAATAAAGCTGCGAATGGTCAAGGGTCACAGCACGCATTTTTTCGTCTTACATTAGCTTGTTACTTGTGCTAGCTACGGGGTTTACAGATAATGCAAGGTTGGTTGATGTTACCGTCTCTTAGTCACTTTAATCGTTCATGAAATTAACATTATACGTTTTATTGTAAACAGCAGGTGATAAGCATACTAAGGTGTAATGCATTTCCAGTTCAAACTGCTGAGCCAAACAAAGGTACAGGAAAATGAATACATGATACAGAAAACATGTCATCCACCCTCTTGAAACATAGGACTACATAGAAGTTGTATAAAAATGACGTGTTAAGTCAAAATTTTATGTTGAAAAGATGTCCACAAACGACCACTTTTGGACTATAAATAAACATGGAGGTCCCACCGACGTCAACATTAGACGTGCGGTAGACGTCGAAAAAAGACGTCGTCTGGCGTTACAAAACAACCCCATCAATGGACGGAAATTGGACGTCCAAAAATGACATGGAAAAGACGTCACTACGACGTCACATTGCGCAGTGGGGAACATACAGGCTAATAGATTAATGTACGGAAGAAGATTAGGGCCACGCAATAAAACAAAAAAATAAAACCATCTCGAGATTAAAGTCGTTAAATTGCGAGAAAAAAAGTCCAGATTAAATGTTGAGATTAAACTCGTTAAATTGCGAGAAAAAAATCGTTAAATTGCGAGAATAAAAGTCGTTAAATTGCGAGAAAAAAAGTCATTCAATTTCGAGAAAAAAGTCGTTAAATTTCGAGAAAAAAGTCGTTAATTTGCGAGAAAAAAGTCGTTAAATTGCGAGAAAAAAGTCGTTAAACTTCGAGAAAAATGTCGTTAATTTGCGAGAAAAAAGTCGTTAAATTGCTAAAAAAAAAAGTCGTTAAATTGCGAGAAAAAAAGTCGTTAAATTTCGAGAAAAATGTCGTTAATTTGCGAGAAAAAAGTCGTTAAATTGCGAGAATAAAGTCGTTAAATTGCGTGGAAAAAGTCGTTAAATTTCGAGAAAATTGTTAATTTGCGAGAAAAAAGTCGTTAAATTGCGAGAATAAACACACTTGTGTCATGTTCATTTCATCTGGTCGGAGAGAGTCTAGCAGTGTCTGCAGTGGCGTAGTTTGTAGAGCGATGCACACAGATTTGGCGCATGGTGCGATCGACTGCGGTTCAAACCTGACTTTTGCAGAACTCGCTTTTCTTCTTTTTCTCATCACGTCACATCGGAAAAGTGGGAATCAACTGCTTAACGAGCGTTTTATAATAATGTATTAATAAGGGGTAGGTTTAAGCAAATCCACTGTAAATAGCTATCGATTTGTGCGTTTAAAAGGATTCTTGCTGTCGCAGTGTTTCTGCTGTTTTCCGCGTCAGTGTTGTTGAGAATAGCAGCCCTTTTTCATCTGCCTTAAAACTAGTTGAAATCTGTTTAGTGGTCGTCTGATCGAGACCTGCGAGTAAACGCATTTGCTCTGAGTTGGCGCTGCGCTGTCTTTAGGCAGAGAGAACAATATAACGGTCCGTGCAGCGCTGTTCTGCTGTGCGCTTAAGTCATGACAGTTGCTCGTGAGTTAGCAAATTGTTGTCACTCGGGTTTTACTGATACATGATCTGGCTGTCACCTCGAGTTGACATCGTGAAACTTCATGATTTGTATATTATGACCGCTGGGCCACTTATAATTTCCTACATTCCAAGACAAGATGCGGTTCGTTTGAAATTCAACAACGAGACGTATTTGGTCCGCGGCCAGATTTGCACCCGCCAATGCTATTTAAAGTGAAAATAGTGATATGTATAGGCTACACTAAATGACAACAGCAGGATGTTTAGAAAAACAGCTTCTTTTCATTTTAAGCTATTGTCTTCGTTATAACGTATTTACCACCACTGGGGCGGGCGCGGGCGCATCAGGCGCATCAGGCGCATTTATCAAATACAGCCTATTTTAAACGAAGCCGGCTGGACTTCTGGACGTGACTCTCCGCAATCTCTGATTAAATCAGTCAGGTTTTCTCTGTATTTCTCTGTTTTGAACTTACTATTTGAACGATTTCGTTTACTGGATCCTTTGACTGAAACGTTTGGGGTTCACTGGTTTAAGAAATATTGGATCGTAAAAACTGCTTATTTGTATTTGTAAGGTATTGTTTTCGTTATTGTGTACTGATTCAAATCAGTAATCAATAATTATTATTATTTTATTAACATCTGGACTGCGGGAGAAGGAGCGGGCGCGGGCGCATCAGGCGAACATATTTCAAAGGAAGCCGGCGCCACGGTCCTGACCGCATCATCACTGTCTTTACTGGGTTTTATTTATTCACATATGACTGGATGTGGTGGACTCTGGTGATTTGGCTAATGCAGGGCACTACTGAATAATGCGCATCAGAGGGGATTTAGAAGTGGGTATACGCAAAGCAGACTGATAAAGAAGTGGGTACAGGGCTACGCCGTTAAGGTGACAGCCAGATCATGTGTCAGTAAAACCCGAGTGACAACAATTTGCTAACTCACGAGCTCCTGTCATGACTTAAGCGCACAGCAGAACAGCGCTGCACGGACCGTTATATTGTTCTCTCTGCCTAAAGACAGCGCAGCGCCAACTCAGAGCAAATGCGTTTACTCGCAGGTCTCGATCAGACGACCACTAAACAGATTTCAACTAGTTTTAAGGCAGATGAAAAAGGGCTGCTATTCTCAACAACACTGACGCGGAAAACAGCAGAAACACTGCGACAGCAAGAATCCTTTTAAACGCACAAATCGATAGCTATTTACAGTGGATTTGCTTAAACCTACCCCTTATTAATACATTATTATAAAACGCTCGTTAAGCAGTTGATTCCCACTTTTCCGATGTGACGTGATGAGAAAAGGAAGAAAAGCGAGTTCTGCAAAAGTCGGGTTTGAACCACAGTCGATCGCACCATGCGCCAAATCTGTGTGCATCGCTCTACAAACTACGCCACTGCAGACACTGCTAGACTCTCTCCGACCAGATGAAATGAACATGACACAAGTGTGTTTATTCTCGCAATTTAACGACTTTTTTCTCGAAATTTAACGACATTTTTCTCGAAATTTAACGACTTTTTTCTCGAAATTTAACGACTTTTTTCTCGAAATTGAATGACTTTTTTTCTCGCAATTTAACGACTTTTATTCTCGCAATTTAACGACTTTTTTCTCGCAATTTAACGAGTTTAATCTCAACATTTAATCTCGACTTTTTTTCTCGCAATTTAACGACTTTAATCTCGAGATGGTTTTATTTTTTTTTTATTGCGTGGCCCTAATCCTCTTCCGTATTAATGAGACTAAAGACTGGCCGTTAGTTTTACCCAAAACAAATTATATCTCATGTTTAACCACTATAGAGACATCAGAGCCAGTGGAAAATTCCAGAAGATCTGGCCGAGGTGAAGCTGCTCTCAGCGGGTTCATGAGCACTGAATGGCTGCTGACACCCTGGTGCTCACATCTCTGAAAACTTCAAAGCAAATTTTCAAATAGACGTTATCTTTACTGAAAAACACATATTTGAAGTATAAACAAGTACATTCTCGCCTTAAAAAACTCTGAAAACTACATTCCGTGACACAAAAACAGTATTTTTCTTACAATTATAGCAGATTTGGGCAAATGTCGTGACAGTGATACAAATGGTGAAATGGTTGGAGTGCTGTTATCACTAGAATATCACACGCCTGGAAAAAGCTTTCATCCGATTAGATTCGAGAAGCAGAAATAACTGTTGTTCAAATATATATGTACTTTCAGTCAGTGGAATCTTCCATTCAGTGAGGCTGGGGTTATGACAGAGACTTGGATATGGTACAACAGCAGTTTGCGTCATTTCCCAATGCTATTCTCCTCTCTTCTCTTCATCATTTCCTGTCCTCTCTCTACTGTCCCATCAATAAAAATGGTAAAAAGGCCAAATGTCTCTCCATACAGACTCAGCCAGTGCTCCTCCATCTCTCTGATGGACAGCCAGCTGAGATCAGCTGAATTCCCTGTTGGCAAGAGGTATGAAATGACGTCTACAATGTGAGCTGACTGAAGGGACCTCACTCACCGAGGACACAGCCTCATTCTTATTTTTACCTCCTTCATTAGCGTCCTTTCTCCATCTTCCTCTCATTTTCTTTTTCTTTCTCCATTTTCCTCTCGCTCTCTCTCTTTCTTTTTCTCAGTCTGTTCTTGTCATTATGTCCTCTAGCTCCTCCTTCTCTCTTGAGTAGCGTGAAGACGATTCATTGATTCAGGTCAGGGCTTGACCCCTGCTGTCTTTATTAAAAGCCATACCTGACAGCTGTATGAACGGAGCGCTGCTGTGTAATGCTACGCTCAAATGTTAAACCAAAGCTGGAAACATCTAGAAATGGCTTTAGAGTCTTTTCAGACACCGATGTCACATCACAGGATTGTTTAGCTGCTAAACCGTGATTTGAAATCTGCATTTAGATATAGTGATTTACCGTGTAGTACTACACTTGTGGAATGAGATTGGCAGGCAGCCTTTAGCCTCTGTAAGCTCCGAAATTTGATGGATTGGGGATTTCAGCACAGTGTTTTTAAGGAGAAGGTCTGTCCTTTGGCTCATGGGAGATGTTCTTGTATACTGTCAAAATGTCAGCGCAAGGTTTCATTTTGTGAGGTGTGTATGTGTGTGCGAGGTGAAAAAAACAGGTTGTAATTTCTCTCCTCACTACCACACAGAAGGGGGGAAAGACTGGAAAAAAGAGAAAATGGCTCTGTTCCAAAACACAATGAGCTACCTTATTGTCTACTACTTGCATTCTAAGAATGCATACTAACCTCATGGAACTTCCGACTGATTGACCTGAATGATCTGGAACACTCTACAATGCCAGCCACTCAAATAGTGTTCTAAAAAAATTTTTTTATCCAAACCAGATAAGTGCAAACCCCACTCCTCATTCGTTTTCATTGGTTAGCTCAATCACGTAGTTACCTGTCAAGAAAAGGTCAGACTTCATGGACTCAACTCAGAGCTTAGAAAAAACATCCAGTCGTGACAAACAGTAATACTACTTATCAGGATGTGCTACCAATGCTATACTAAGGTTAAGGTTAGGGATAAGGTTTAGTATTTGTTTCAGCATTATGTCGACAATCGCTGTGACTGAAATATTGAGAATCAGGTGCACGGTGGGTTTACGCTTAACTGGTTTGGGGGAATAAAAATGTTAAAAATACAAAGCACCCACAAATATTGCAATATAGACCACTTTGAATGATAATTTACTAGGGCTGCAAAATGATTAATCATGATTAATCACATTCAAAATAAAAGTTTCTATATAGTTTCTAAACCTATATGTTTGTGTGTACTGCATATATTATCTATATATAAATACACAGACATACATGTATATATATTTTAAAAATATTTGTATGTATATATATTTATAATTTGTATCATATATAAATATTTTATGTATAAATCTAACAGTTTTCCTTAATATATACTAAACATGTATGTGTGTGTATTTATATATACACACATATAGTATGTAAACAGAAACTTTTATTTTGAATGTGATTAATTGTGATTAATTGTTTTGCAGCCCTATAATTTTCTGTTTTAAATGGAATAGTTTTCTTTTTTGAATGAAATATATTTATAATCATTTAATAATTTGTTAATTTAATTTGATCAGTTATATACACTGTAAAAAAAAACACAATTTGTTGAGTCAACTTAAAATAATTTGTTACCCTGCTGTCTAAACTAAAATTTTAAGTTCATGTTAACTTGAAACTTTGGTTTGTTAAACTTAAAAGCTGGGCTTGTTACCCAGCTGCCTTAAAATTACAACTTAACATTTTTTGAGTTGACTGAACTTAAAATTAGCAGCAGGTAACATTATTTTAAGTTGACTCAACATTTTTTTTTTTTTTACAGTGTAGAAGTCCCCATCAAACATATTAATAAACATAACTTAATTGTAAAATGTAAATTTTGGTTGATTGTAAACTGTGGGCCAGTAATAGACTTATGTGCAATGAAATGAAAATAAAAAATAATAATAGACTTTTAAAGCTACTTTATAATGTCTGTTCATTGATTTTATCCATCTTTAATGATGTGTTGTCTATTGATCTTCAAATATTGAAATGCTGTATGTAGTGATGTTATTAAATAGATTACAACGGTTTCAATTGACAGCCTCAGTATGGGATTGCCTTCCTCACAAGGGATGCATCCCAAAATGGTGGTTTATTAACAGGCAGCATAATTATGTGATCTTCTTTTTCGAACAGCTGGGCAGCTATGATTTCTTAAAATGCTGCCTACAGAGACAACTCAATAGGTTTTGGAACAGGACTTTTGGGAAAAAGGAGAGAGAGAGAATTTAAAAAGGGAGATGGTTCATGCAAAGGTTGCGCAATTAGAATTAAACTTTAGAGGAATTAAAAGGGTCTTAGGCAAATGAAATGAAGGAAGGGATATAGCTGGCGGATTATAAAGGAAGAGGCAGAGAAAGAGATGGCGGCTGATTTGGAGAGATCAAAAGTCGCTTGTCGGGTCAGATTGATTCTCTGATTACCTCTGTTTCTCATAAATGGATGAGAGATAGAAACGCAGGAGCGGGGAGAAAAATCAATTCTGTCATCCTCTTTCCTCTGCCTTTTTATAGATGCAGGAATAAGATACTCTTGTTGTGAGATTCATCTTTTGGCTCTTTCTCCCCTCCTCTGATGCACTCTAACTCCCTCCTTTCATTTCTTTTTTCTCCTCTCGGCCTTGCACTTTTATTTCACTGGTGTGCAGTGGCTCATTCACTCTCCGCTCTCTTGCTGGCAGGGATTTTAATGAGGCTCTTGTGTTTCAGATATTCAGCCTCCTCAGCCCTCAGGCTTTCCCACACAACAAAAACAACACTGGGGCGATTTCACTGAACAGTTGCGGCACTTTTGAGTGTTCACAATCCACTTTAAACGGCTGCTAAATGCGCTGATTATTTAAATGAAGCATTTTTTTTGTCAGCACAAATATGGCTCCTTATAGATTTTTTTTGTTTATGTTGTGCTGACCGATTCTGCCGTTGCTACTATACTGACACCTGGTGGTGCGGATGCAACGTTGTGCAAACGCAAAGCAAACAATGCAGTTTCCCTTTTTCCCAGAGAGCACAGCATTACTCTGCTTTTCATCCATCCATCCACAGTTGGATTAGCAGTCCAGATGTTGCTGACCCACATAGAGGAGAGGAACAGCTGTCTCCAGGATGGGGTGGGAAGGCTGTCCTGGATTTTAACAGTCAGAACAACCACTAACACATGTGGGATACTGTGGAGAGAGAGAGGATTACCCCTTAAGCCCAAACATCCAGAGGGAGGAACAAGAGAAACTGCAAAGAACAAGAAAAGGAGAAATTCTGTTTGAGGTTGCGAGGGGGTGTGCACGCCAACGTGCTTCGGCATACTCGACTTTCTTATATATGCTGCCATCAGGGGTTTTCAAGAGCACTTGTCCCATTTCTGTGTCATAAATAAGCTCTGTGTATAATTTCGTTTTTTGTGCACTTTTGTATTTGCAGGCTTTTCCAGATGAACATTTTATTGCTCAGAGGTTGCTCTTTCATAACACAGGAGGCTTAAAGTCAACACGAATCAGATATTATTCCATTTACTTTTTTCATGCTCTTGTCTGGTATCACAGAGAATGATTTATCGGTGTACAGTATTCCACAAAGTAAAGACTTTTATAATAGATGTCTTTTTTCTATGTTAATAAATGCTGTCCTTTGAAAAGATTAATCAAAGAAACCTGAAAAAAATGTCATGGTTTGCATACGAATATTAGGAAGGAACTGTAATGTTTCTTAAGCATCACTTTAGCATATTAGAATGATTTCTGAAGGATTGTGTGACATTGACTGACACTTTGCCAAGAAAGGAATTAATTTGACTTTAAAGGGATCCCAAGGTATTAAGACTTGTATATAACATAACATAAATGTTAATATAACATAAATGTTTCATATTGAAACATGTAGTAGAAAACCCATAAAAGACTTACTTTATTTAACATATCCTCATTGTTTTATACTTATTTTGGACTATGGGGGGAGCCAAAAGGTTGCACTCTGTGAGCTACTGGCGCTACCTTTTGCTATTTTTACCGCAACACAACTTGAAATACACAACTCGGAAAATAAAAAACTGATACGATGACCGCAGCTACGGAAAGAGCTTACAGTGGCAATGGATAAAAGCGTATAAGTGTAGGCTTAAACCAAATGCCGTACCATTTATTTTTCCCCACAAGGAGTTTAAACACCCATGGCTATCGAGTGAAATCCATGCTGGGAAACTCTTTCAGTGGCTGCACTGAAAACATGACAAGCATCAACATATTTACATCCTGCCAGGATGGCATCTAGCATTTCTTGTCTCTGCCGTTTGTAAGCTCTTTCAGTAGCTGTGGTCTACTAAAAGCCTCAAAGGCATCAGGGCTAAAGTGGAGAGAACAAAGACGCGGGTCTTTAGGAAGTTTTATTCGTCCACAGGCAAAAATCTTTTGTGGGTTTTCTACCACATATTTTAATACAACTGACATAATTTATGTTATAGTAAGCCATACAAGTCTTAATACCCAGGGTACCCTATAAAATATATTAATAAAATATTGAATTTCACAATATAGCTGTTTTTACTGTATTTTTGAGAAAATAAATGCAGACTTGAGCATAAGAGGTTAAAAAACATCAAAAAATCATATTGACCCCAAATTTGGTAATAACACAATTGAGAATAGCATAAAAGACAGTTCTTATCATGCTGAGTGCGATCTTGGCTACTCTAAGCATAGTTTGAAGGCTTGCTGAAAACCCTAGGGAAGACAATTAGGGTGTTATTGCAAGTGAAAATTATAAGAAGCAGGATATTTAACCCTCTTTTCTAAGGAGACACAAGATATTTAAAAGCTCTCACTCGTGATTTTCCCTTTGGGATTGGCCAAGGGACAGTTACGTGAGAAAGTGTAAGTGGATGAAGTCATTTCATTCTTTATATATTGCCCTCGTCTTACTCCAGATGTCTTTTGTTCCAGTCTTCTTGGCTGGAGCTGAAGACATTTTTTTAGGCAGGCTCGGTTCAGCCTTCTTTTATAAAGTCTAATGAGCGTAGAGTGCTAAAACTAGCGTGACATGTCTCGGTGTGAGTGATGACATTCAAGCCCTGGGGAACGGCAGTCCTTCCAGTATATAAGCAAGGTGTCTGCTACACAGAGAAAGAGAGACATGTCGCTTGACATTGCACTGCTACCCAGTTGGAGTTTTTTCAGGTGCAGATGCAGACACAGTTACTTCATCCTGTAGTTTCAGTTTTATGTTGCCTTGTTATCTGGTTTCTACAGAAGGCAACATAGAACACAAATGCTAAAGAAATGCAGCAAATATCCAAAGGGCTGGTTAAGGCACATAATCGAGCGGCTTAATGAAAACAACATGCACGGCACAGAGCCACTTGCGCGTCTGCTGGTCAGTCCAACACCAACACTCGGCGGTGATGCTCTTTCATCACCACTGGGCCTGCCGCCAGTGTAAGCTGCTCCTGCTCTGCATTCTTGCCATTGTTGTTATTTTTTTCTTTCCCATCAGCCCTCCCCACCCATACTCCCTCGCTGGCCTTGTTGTGATCCCTGTGCTAAATCATTTGCTGTAGCTTCAACCCTAAATGGCTAAGTCTGGAGTTCAGCCTCAAGCTATAAGTATAAAGTGTTTGGGACATATAATCACAAGACTCAGCTGAGGTTAAAGACTTTGAATCTTGGAGCCTGATGAAGCGGGGGGACAAAAACCAATGGCATTATTCGGATGACATCCTGTGGGGGCCTTTTGATTTTGCAAGGAACAACACATATTAACTTGTAAATGTACAATCACTATAATTGCAGTTAGGGCTGTGCAATTTTGGGGGAAAATTGCAATTGTGATAAAACAGTTTTCTGTATTATAATGATAATACAGCTGTAATATTACAGTATTAATAATTATAGCTAGACAATTTTATTCTTTTTCGAACATTAAACATCAAGCATTAGTTTTGGTGGAAAACTGCAGAGAGTAATTATAGCTTCTCTTTTGTTGACAACAGCCGGTTTTTAAGTGCTCCTCATTACAAGTTTGGCAAGATGATCAGTGCATGTTGTGTTCCCAAATGCACGTTACAGGCACCCCAAATACAGAGCAGATGGAGTTTGTGTGGAGCAGCATTTACTGTCAACCAAGCCTCACCAAGAAACTAAAAACATGAGTTGCTCACGTGCAAATGAACACAGTGCCATGCCTCACTTTGAATAAATGTAATGACATTGCAGATTTATTTTGATGAATTGTGTAGCACTCATTACGTAATGGAGGCCTTAAGCATGGGTGTCATGATTCATTGATTAAATTCGAGTACAGTTTGCCTGTGTCAAGTAAGTGTCAAATACAGGAAGTAGTGCATTCCACGGACAACAATCCATGAAACGCATTATTACACCATTTTCCAAAGCTACATTAAATATTAAACCCATTTAAAAATCATAATATAGCATAATACTATTGTGAATTCACAAATGCTACGATTCAATTAAATAAATAAATATATGTGATGCAGGTTTAATATAAGTGCATTTACATGCTTGTAGTTTACAGGCATGTTAGAGCAGCTCTGTTCATGTAATTAATGTTACGCAGTTTTGCATGTAATTTTAAAGTGTATTGTTCACTTAGGTCAATTTTTATTTCCACTAAAAACTTGACTATAATGATCCGATTACTCAGTTGATCTTCAGAATAACTGACCGGTTACTGGATTACCAAAATAATTGTGACCTGTGCTGGTAAAATGAATCACAATGAGCAATTTCTAACATATTAGTTGTTTTTATATTTAAGGTCTCTAAAAGACTTTCAAAATGATGTATGAGTTGTTTGAATTGAAGAAATAAATGACTGAGCTACACGTTTGAAGTCGACAGAGTGAGCAAAGTCAGTTAATAAATAACTAAATAAGAACAGATGCAAAAAAGAACAAATATAAGAAGGAAACGTGTATAGTGTATTACTTTATTCATTTTACACCTAAGCGAAAGCACTCAAGTAAGAAAAACATAACTAACTGTAAAAATCACTTTAGTATCTTCATTACAAATGAATTAATTATGATAGCTACAAAAGCAGTTCAGTCAACTGTAGCGAGTGATTCTCTTTTCTTTAATTGTTAGATTACATTAATGTGACAGACGGACAGACTCACTGTAATGCATGGATCTAATAAAATGTTACACCTTAGATGATTTTCCCCAACAGTTCCCCAAATGTTCACTTAAGACATAACAGATTATGTGTGTTGAAGGGGTCATTGGATGCAAAATTCACTTTTACATGTTGTTTGAACATAAATGTGTGTTGGCAGTGTGTGTACACATCCACCCTTTAATGATACAAATCCACCCAGTGGTTTTTATTTAATTTGTAGAAATAATATCCCCTTTTTCAAATGAAGCCATTCTCAGCTTCTTGTCTGTGTGACGTAACACCGACAGAGGCCGCTCCCACGATAGTGATCGACACTGGCGTCTTACCTTAGACCCGCCCTGATGACTCCGGTGCAGGTGAAGACAAGCATGTCTTTGATTGAGGTGTTCTGTTGTTGGATGTAATAATGAACAAAACAGTCATCATTTACTTCCGACATCTGAGCCGCTGTGGACACAGAGGATTAATCTTGATCTACATAAATGCGTCTATGTTCACGCGACTCATTCGTGATCTAGCTTCACCTACAGCAGAAGTGAGTATAAGGGTTTTTTATGCATCTTTGCAAATCGCCATTGTTAATGATGTGCTTGTTAGCAAGCTTCGTGGCTAAATGTGGCTGAAGTAAACAGCCTCAAAGATCGGCTCAGCACTCCACAGAGAGAAGAGAGGGGCGGGGTGAGCAGAGCTCATTAGCATTTAAAGGAACATGCAACAGAATGGGCTTATTTCTGCAGAGGTGATTTTGACAAGGTAAAAAGGGTGTTTTTTTACACTACCATCGAGAATTTTTTACCAAAGTATGTTATAGACTTTTCATTAAGACCCTAAAGAATCATATCAACTTGTGGAAAATGGGCATCCAATGACCCCTTTAATACTTAAATACTGTAATTCTGTGTGTATGTGTGTATGTATCGGGATTGCGTGCAATCTGTGTCATCTTTATGTACGCGCTTTCCTCTCAGAAAATGTACAAATAAAGACAATTTAAGATGTTTAATTACTATTTGGTGCATTGGGATTGCTAGATGAGTTACTGAACTCATTTTTCTGAAAACCTTAAATATGACTAAAATCGACCAAAACATTTCACTGTGTGCATTTCAACTCATTTTGTCAGCACGGGTCACTAATGTTAGTGACAGCCCTAATTGGTGCCGTGATCCGGATGGGAGTGAAATAAAAATAACGACTTAATTCAACAAATTATTTTCTTCACGACAGCAACATGATGCATGCATGTCAATTCTTCCACTTGCAAACAAGGCGTAGCATATCCAGGTACTATGTCAGAACGCCGGCTCCTGCGTCACCAGCACCACACGTATACATGGTGGTACTCTCATGAATGGTGGTGGAGACTGCCATGGAAGAAAAGAAATTGTTGAATAAAGTAATTATTTTTGTTTTCTTGACTGTTGTCACATGGACTGTTTTAACAATGTCCTTACTACCTTTCTGGGCCTTGAACATGATTGTTGTGTTGCTGTCTGTTCAGGGTCAGAAAGCTCTCAGATTTCATCAAAAATATCTTAATTTGTGTTCCAAAGATAAGTGATGGTTTTACAGGTTTTGAATGAAATTAGGGTGAGTAATTAATGACAAAATGTTCATTTTGTCATTAATTACTCACCCTCAAATTGTTTCCTACCTGGCAAATTGTTTCCTTTCTTCTATGGAACATAATACAAGATATTTTCAAGAACTTTTTTTGGCTGTTTTTATTGCAGACCCACCTCTAGCTACACCCCTAAACTAATCTGAACTTGATGAGTGTTGTTTCATAAAACAATGACTCCTTCCTGAGATCATGCATCTGGGAGCTCAAAAATGATTTTAAATTAGGTTTTCCTCATCTGATCCTTCTCCGCTGGGGTTTATTTCTCCCTCGAGAGTACATGCACTCAGCATGGGGTAGGAAAATCAAATCAGACAGACTGCTATCAGCCGTAATCGTGCAAAAATTAGCATCCCTGAAAGTGATACAGTTTGGAGGATGTTCTTTTTCTCAATGCTTATGTAAGGTAATTTAGCTTAAACTCAGACTGGGCTTTGTCTCTGTCAAATACTGTCAGATAATCTTTCTTCATTGAGCTCGTACTTCTCCCTGTGCGTTAGAGATAAATGCGCCTAGTGCTCAGTGTTGGATGCTTTCATATATCTTGGAGAGTCTTGTTTGTGTGTACTGATCCTCCTTCAGTGTTTTTACCGCGGTGCACTGCACGGCCTCGGATCGTTGCCCATCTCGCAGTAATTGTGGGTGGCTCTGTTATTAATTAGCTCAGATAGCTAACTGTGTTCTCGAAACATCACGAGAGAACGGCTGTTTTTCTGCCTCACATTTGGACCAATTAATTTGTGCATTTCCTTTTGCAGCATTACAGACGTTTATGTATTTTTATCAGAGCACTTTTCGTGCCCAGGAAGTGAGAATGAGTCAGCTCAGAAGGGTACTATTAATTCACTAATGGATATGTTCATACACACACATATACGAACACGCGTTCGCACACAAACACACTGGCTCTAATTATCCATGTAATGTCAGGGGAGACATTAGAGTTCAGTGAGCCCTGATGGGTGTCACACCAGAGCAAGAGAGTTCAAACACACGTTGTTATGATTTGGAAGAAGCCTGTGGTTTTTAATTAGCTGAAATTTCATGTTCACAATGCCGTGACGGCGTCTAATCACTTGACCCCTGGCCTCATAACTAAAACTCTGTCTCACCACTTGAACTTGTAACCTACTCTAAAATGTTTTCAGGTCTCACCTCATTGGTCCTCGTATCATTTTTGCCGACAGGTCTGACCCGGGGCCTCGGCGTTGTCATTGCACACACAGATACGTATCATCATGGGAAAACAGAACAGCAAACTCAGGCCCGAGATGCTACAGGACCTGAGGGAGAACACAGAGTTCACTGACCACGAGCTGCAAGAGTGGTACAAGGTGGGGAACATCTTAGCACATGCACGGGTGCCATGTATCTGTGCACTTAAAGGGAACCCTGGCTATTAAGACTTGTATGGCTTAATATAACATAAATGATGTCTCATATTGAAATATGTAGTAGAAAACCCATTGAAGAGTTTGAAGTTATTTCAAAAATCCACATAATTTTATACAGATTTTGGACTATAGGGGGGCGCAATTGTGCAATGGTTGCTACCTGTTGCTATTTTTACAACCCAACTCGGAAAATAACTACTGCTGATATGATGCCACATTGTGTGGCTTTCAGTTGTAATTTTCAGTCGAAGGGCAACAAGAGAAGCAGTGTAAGTCTTCACTGCTTTACTAGCGATAAGAAGAGAAGAAAAGAATGGGAAGACGCCTGTGGACGAATAAAACTTCCTAAAGACACCTCATGGGGAAAATCGATTGTGTGGCATTTGGTTTAAGCCTACGCTTATATCCATCACCACCTGTAAGCTCTTTCAGTAGCTGTGGTCATTGTATCAGTATTTTGTTTTCCGAGTTGTGTTGCAGTAAACATAGCAACAGGTAGCACCAGTAGCTCACCAAGTGCAACCATTTGACATCATCGAAATAATAGCCAAAATATGTATAAAACAATGTGGTAAATAGAGTAAGTCTTTCATGGGTTTTCTACTACATATTTCAGTAAGAGGCATCATTTTCATTATATTAAGCCATACAAGTCATAATACCCCGGGATTCCCTTTAAGCAACACAAAATATTTGAATTTCATTGAATTGCAAACAAAATATCACACCAAGTGGCATTTACAAATTATTCTAAATATTTTCTCAGAACTGTTTACATTACTGAGGCATTTAGCATTTTTTGTATTAATTTGAAGGTATTAATATTATATTCTTTTTTCTTGCTTAAAAAATGTTTATTATAAATGCCACTTAGATTGGTAGTGTGCTAATGCAGTGACGTACAGCAAAAATACTTTTGTTTTCCCAAAAAATATTTAAACATTCTTAAATCATGGCTTAAGATATTAAGAATATGAGAATATATTTAGATGTACTGGAAAAGCAACATAAAAATGCTAAGTAGGAAAAGTCATATTTTGCAGTGGATGCCTTTAGTCCAAACACTTTTTGGGGCCCATGTTTACTGTAAATGAAGTGTAAATGATTGAACTTCACTATCAGAATATTAATTTCAAAGAAATCTTTAAGGTACTACTATAAACCTTTTAGAGGTAAAAAAAAAAAAAAAAGGTGCAACGTTGTCCCTTTAAGGTTACTGTCCCAGTGACAAACCCCAAAGATACAAATTTTGCAGGTAGGCCTATATGGTATTGGACTATATGCATATTTGAGCATGAAAAAAGTCAGCCCCACCCAAAAAGACTGTTAAATATAGCATTTAATGTATGTCTCTATAAGTGGAGGTCATGGGAAATGACTTTACTAAATTATGTATCCCAGAGTTGGTTGCCTCAGAGGAGACATGAATGCTTCTTGTAAAAGAAGGTTAAGGACCCATGTGTATCTACATGTATGTAAATTTGAGCTACTCTGTTATGGGCCACAGTGGCCCTGGGGCTGAAAAAGAGCAGATCACATTGTGCATTCAAGTGCTGTTGGAAATGACTGTAACATTAATTTGTATACACTTTGTGTACTTTTGATGCAGAATTTATGAGCTGACCAAACCACTTTCTCATCATTTTCTATGGCAGCACAAGAATGATAAAAAAACAAACAAAAAAACTAATTATATAATTGCATTAGCACTGAAAACAGTTCCTGCCTTTATTGGAAAGTAAAAAAGAGACAGAAATATGAAACTGTCTCCAGAGTCTATTTTAATAGTTTAGTAAATCATTTGAAGACACATCAGATCATAATTCATAACTTCCCAGGACTATGTTCCCTCTTGATAGTAAACCTGAAAATACCTTGGCTGATTGTGAAGAACTTAAGGACTTAAGTGGAAATTACAGCACCATCATGAGACATCATTTATGAGTTTGGGGGTTTTGGGATGCTTGTATCTGACCTGAGATGTCATATTCTAATAAATGAACCTCTTAAAGCAAGCCAGTAATGCTAATATATGTTGTTCACTCTAAACAGGGGTTCCTGAAAGACTGCCCCAGTGGGCATTTGAACGTTGAGGAATTTAAGAAGATCTATGCCAACTTCTTTCCATACGGTGATGCCTCTAAGTTCGCTGAGCACGTCTTTCGTACGTTTGACACCAACAACGACGGGACCATCGACTTCCGGGAGTTCATCATTGCTCTAAGTGTGACATCACGGGGAAAACTGGAGCAGAAGCTGAAGTGGGCCTTCAGCATGTATGATCTGGACGGCAACGGTTACATCAGCCGTGAGGAAATGCTAGAGATTGTGCAGGTCAGTGGCATTCTGGGCCGCTTGTGCTAAAGTCTGTGTATTGCATCCATACACTAATTTTCTCACTGCTATAATGATTTTGACAAAAATAAATGGTTTATGTAAACTTTGGATGTTAGATGCTAACTGTTAAAGGAACACTTCACTTGTTTTGAAAATAGGCTCATTTTACAACTCCCCCAGAGTTAAACAGTTGAGTTTTACCATTTTCGAATCCATTCAGCCGATCTCCGGGTCTGGCGCTAACACTTTTAGCAAAGCTTAGCATAGATCATTGAATCTGATTGGACCGTTAGCATCTCGCTCAAAAATGACCAAAGAGTTTAGATATTTTTCCTTTTTAAAAGTTGACACTTCTGTAATTACATAGTGTACTAAGACTACCGGAAAATGAAAAGTTGCGATTTTCTAGGCAGATATGGCTAGGAACTATACTCTCGTTATGGTGTAATAATCACTGTATAATCATGGTACGGCAGCAAAGTTAACAAAAGCTAGTCTGATTGAATGATCTATGCTAAGCTATGCTAAGAGTGTTACCGCCAGACCCGGAGATCGACTGAATGCATTTGAAAACGGTAAAACTGAACTGTTTAACTCTAGGGGAGTTGGAAAATCAGCCTATTTTCAAAAAAAGTGGAGTGTTCCTTTAACTGTCATGGAGAGTGTGCTCAGTAATCCTCAACTTTTGATCAAACTTTTTGGTCAAATAGATGTTTACCTGGTTTACCAGTTGGTCTCCCAACTAGCCTACTAAAACAGACTGGCCTATCCAGATTGGGCAGGCTGAAAGACCAGCTAACAGCCTTAGGCTTTTGCAGTAGGGTGACCATTAGAGCCGCATGATTCTGGATAAAATGAGAATCACGATTTTTTGTTTCAAATGAAGATCACAATTTTCCCACGATTCTGAACTAAGCAAAATAACGTAATTTACTAGAGGCTGTGACAAAATATTAATCGCTGCAGTCTATTCAAAAATGTTTAATTTGAATGTAATGTTTGAATGAATGATTCAACGACTTACTCATAAATACGTCACTTGTTTCATTACTGAATGAATCAGCGTGTTTAAACGAATCTCTTGAATGAATGATTCAGTGACAAATACATTTTTAACAATCACATCTCGCAACCTAGTGGCGAAACAATGTAATCAACAACGTAATCAACATTGTAATCAACTAACGTTATTTGAAGCACCAATTACTTTCAAAAGATGTTTTGCTGTGGCCTACTTTGATCGCTACCATAGACATCAGTGTTTATATCAGAACTATAAATAGCTGAAAAGACTGTTTGTGAAGCGTCACACCGACAGAGGCCGCTCCCACGATAGTTGATTGACATGAACGTTTTACCTCAGATCAGCTGTAACAGTCCGACCCCCATTGCTTCGCTGCCGGAGCAGGGATGTAAGTTAGACAAGAATATCTCAGATTGAGGTGTTGTGTTGCTGGATGTAATAATGAACATAGTGGTCATCATTTACTCCCAACATCTGAGCCGCTGAAGATGGAGTGGATTACATTTGATGTGAAGGGAGTGCACCTCCTGATCTACATAAATGCGTCTATGTTCGCGCAAATCATTCGTGATCCAGCTTCACTTACAGTAGAAGTGAGTATAAGGTTTTTTATGAATCTCTGCAATAACCTTTCCTAATAACGTGCTAGTTAGCAAGTTTTACGGCTAAATGCGGCTAAAGTAAACAATCTCTCAGAGCAGCAGAGAGAAAAGAGGGGCGGGGCAAGCAGAGCTCATTTGCATTTAAAGGAAAAATCCCTCAGAATGGGATGATTTTTGCAGAGTTCATTTTGACAAGGTAAAAAGGGTGTTGTTTTACACAACCATTGAGAATTTTTAACCAAAGTATATTATAGACTTTTTATTAAGAATCATATCAACTTGTGGAAAATGGGCATCCCATGACCCCTTTAAACATACTAACTGCTCTCTCTGTCAGCAGCGCGAACACAGATTAATAGACAGACGAATCACTGTCATTTAAAAATAAGATTGCGTGGGTGTTTGAATTGAGATCGTGATTTTTTACGATTAATCGTGCAGCTCTAATGACCATTGAAACACTCCACAAATACGCTGGTTACCAAAGCAGTCCTTTAGTGATTATTTTCCACTATATAACAGGGCCTGAACATCTTACGGGATTGTTTTGCACAGAATTTTGTAAACATTTCTGAAGTTTCTGCAGTCACAATGGTGTAATTCCCACATGAAAATTTTAATTATACCACATGGGAGAAAGTACACCATGATATGAATAAATATGAAGAAAACTAAACAATTACACTTGCAACAATCACCTGACTTGAATATTATTAAACCACTGTGGGCAGTTTTGGTGAGAAGAGTGAGAAGCCAATTCCCTTCTTAAACATCTCAGATCTGACAGATGTTCTGATAGACACTATTTCACTGGAGACTATTCAAAAGTTGCATGAATCTATTCTAAGAAGGTTGGAAGCTTTATTAAAGGCAAATAGTGTCAAAACACCAAGACATACTACCTATTTGCCAGGTGTTCACATAACTATCCATCCACTGTGCCTAAAATGAGTCTAAAATAATAAGCCTAATTAGGCATAGTAAAGATCCTTTTCTAAAAGCGCAAACATAAAATTTAAAAGAAGTTGTAACTAAAATTACAGTAGTTATTAAATTCAGTTAAAAATGGAATATATACAGTTTTATGCAAAAGTTTTGGAACCCCTTGCAGAATCTGTGAAAAGGTGAATAATTTTAACAAAATAACAGAGATCATAGAGAGATTAGCAGTGACTGTATGATTTGAGATCCATCTTTGCACACTGAGGACAACTGAGGGACTCAAACAACTATTAAAAAAGGTGCAAACACTCACTGATGCTCCAGAAGGAAACACAATGCATTATGAGCCGAGGGGTGAAAACTTTTGAACAGGATGAAGATTTTTCTTATTTTGTTGAAATATCATTTTTTTCCATTTAGTACTGCCCTTCGGAAGCAACAGAAGATACATGCATGTTTCCCGGAAGACAAATTAAGTACAATTCACCTTAATCTTCAAATTCAAAAAATTTTCACCCCCCCGGCTTAACACATCGTGTTTCCTTCTGGAGCATCAGTGAATATTTGAACCTTTTCTAATAGTTGTGTTTGAGTCCCTTAGTTGTCCTCAGTGTGAAAAGAAGAGGATTTTTCTGAAGAACAGTGCTCAGTTTAACTGTTTAGAACAAACAAAGGAACAACCATCACAAAACAAAAAAGCAGTCATTGATCATCCAGGTAACCACACACAGTATTAAGACCCAAGAGTTTCCACACTTTTGCAGTGGGTTATTTTAATAATTTCAGCTTTTTTTTTTGTCTTGTAGGCTATATGTAAACATATTTTATGTAAAATATCTTACTCAGGACAGTACTAAATAAAAAATAACATGCATTTTGTATGATCTCTTTTATTTTGTTAAAATATTCACATTTACACAGATTCTGCAAGGGGTTCCCAAACTTTTTGCATAGAATTATATAAATAAAATAAGTTCAAAATGGAATATTTTGTTCGATATTTGTTCATTGTTTGTTCATGTTAGTGCATTAATGTTAACAAACACAACTTGTGATTTTAATAATGCATTAGTAAATGCTGAAATTAACAGAAACTAAGATTGCTGTAGAAGTATTGCTCATTCTTAGTTCATGTTAACTAATGTTAACTAATGAACCTTATTGTAAAGTGTTACCTATTAGCTAAATACAGTTTTATTTATCGTGTGTTATTTATTTTCTGTCAAATTTTTGTAATGTGTCCTTGTAAAGTCACAAGTTTTCTATTATAATACTCTTCAGGTCTGTTTTTCAGCATGTGATTTTTGGTGAATTTTATTAAAATCAGTTTGGGTCAGTTTGATCAGCGAACTATGTAATAATTGTTAATTATAATAATAGTATAAGGAAGCTATGACAATTTAAAAACAAGTATTTTACCCATTTTAAAAAAAGAATCATAGATAATATCATGACATTTCAAAGAGATTTTGACCATTGACCTAGAAAATGTCCCCGGTTTCTATTTCAGAAATCTGCTCACCTTTCAAGCAAGGCTTTCAGCAAGGATTTGTGATTTCTAAAAGTTCAGGCTTTTTGAGCACGCAAGCACAAGAAATCCTCCTGTTGGTCGACTTCTGTAGTGACTCTGTGTCCTTATAATGTCAGATGAAAGAAAAATGCTTGCTTTTATCCCTGAAGAAATGAAAGAATCAAAATACTTGAAGGAAACAGACTCGATTTTTAATTCATGTCTCTTTTTACCCACCTAATATATTACTTATTAACAGTGCAGCCATAGCCTTTCATGCTCTTCTCATTGCAGCACACCTTAATATTTTTTCTCCTTTGATGTGTGTGAAATGATTAATCAGATCAGAATTGATATTTAAGAGACATAGACAATATGTGACCCTGGACCACAAAACCAATCTTAAGTAGCGCGGGAATATTTGTAGCAATAGCAAATAGCAAATAGCAAATACATTGTATGGGTCAAAATTATCCTAAAAAGTCATTAGGATATTAAGTAAAGATCATGTCCCATGAAGATATTTAGTAAATTTTTCCTACTTTAAATATATCAAAACTTAATTTTTGATTAATAATGTGCATTGCTAAGAACTTCATTTGGACAACTGTAAAGGCGATGTTCTCAATATTTGGATTTTTTTTTGCACCCTCAGATTCCAGATTTTTAAATTGTATCTCGGCCAAATATTGTCCTATCCTAACAAACCATACATCAATGCAAAGCTTATTTATTCAGCATTCAAGTGATTTTGAGCTAGACAGCTAGCATATACTCTTACTATTTCTACAGTATAAATGTCTACAGTGTATATACTACACCATCTGGTTTTAAAAAAGTAGCATGTGAATTCTGACTATACAAAATTACAATTACAGTTTTGAAAGCAAATATGACAAACAACAAGTACTATACTGTGCGCTTCCATTCTGCACACAGCCAAATATTCTCCTTCTATACCAGCAGCCGCTGGTACAGAAGTGCACACACAGTACAAGTCTTCATAATTTGCAGAAAGCACAGAGATGAGCAGCCTGACCCCTGCTGGAGAGATCAAACACAAACATTAGCGCACTGTCCCAGATGATCGCTCCCCTGTCAGCCTGTGCTGTGGGAGTAGAGAAGCTATTAGCATGTGCTTAGCATGCTCAGTTGGTACCAGTCTCCCTCAGCTAGGTTTGGCAAAGCTCCAGTCTGCGCGATGCCCCTCGACTAGCAGAGCCTGTGGGGAGGAAGATCGCCGAGATGGGGGAGGGCCGTAGCGCCCACGTTGGCTCTCTTCTCTGTTGGATTAACAAGTTAAATTTAACCGGGGTTTATCCCTGTGTGTGCAGAACGGCGGGATTATCCACTAGCTCATGGAGGTTACAGTTGGCTGGCACTCGGAGATTGCAGCACATTGCATATTTTATCACAGCGACGGCTGCTTTTAAAGGTGGAGGGCTAAGCCGTGAGTACGGCACCAGCAGTCTGCCCAACTGTGAATACCATTATCCCTCAAAAACATCACAAAATTGATTGACTTAAAACTGACATCTCTGATTTAGTGGGTATGGCTGGTAAATGAGCTGAAAAAGCCTGTGAAGTTTCCCTGCTCGGGTTTGCTTTCTGCTTCACGGCTCATGGTGAACCTCAGTGCAGGATGAAATACTAATGGAACAGAATATTGGATAAGCTGAACCTGTGAGGGCCAGATAAAGGTGGTCTACTGATCTTTTAACCTGGTTCATTATTCATATCTTTAACAGGCCATTTATAAGATGGTGTCATCGGTGATGAAAATGCCTGAGGATGAATCCACACCAGAGAAGAGGACAGATAAGATATTCAGACAAATGGACCTGAACAATGACGGTAAGATGTGGACCAGTTCTTGACTGTTTGAATACATTTCGTATTGAAATCACAAAACGACCTGATGTGATTATTAAATAGCAACAGTGTGTGATTTAATTAAATATTTACCATTCAGAGCATGTGCAGGCCTCATGAAAATGCATTTTCAGCAATCTCAAGGTGGTCCATAAGAATGCTTCAATTACTGAATAACTTGCAAAAAGCTATATAAATTATATATAGCTATATAAATGAAAATAATATAAAAACAGTGCTGGTGTACAAAATACAGGTGTAAAAAAAATATTTTTTTTTTGTAAGAAATTAATACTGGTGTGTGACACTGGTGTACAAAATACAAACAAAAATATATACAAACACACAGGCATTCAAAAGCTTAGGATCAGTAAGGTTTCTTATGCTCATCAAGGCTGCATTTATTTGATCAAAAATCCAGATAAAAACAGTAATATTGTGAAATATTATTTCAATGTAAAATATCTGTTTTCTGTGTGAATATATTTTAAAATGTAATATATTCCTGTGATGCAAAGCTGAATTTTCAGCATCATTACTCCAGTCTTCAGTTTCACATGAGCCTTCAGAAAGCATTCTAATATGCTGATTTAATATCAATGTTGGAAACAGTTGTGCTGCTTAATATTTTTTGGACCCTGTGATACTTTATTCAGGATTCTTTAATAATTAAAAAGTTAAAAAGAACAGCATTTATTGGAAATATAAATCTTTTAAAAGAATATAAACTACCGTTAAAAATGTTTTTTTTTTTTTTTTTTTTTTTTAAGAAATTAATACTTTTATTCATGTGTTAAATTGATAAAAAGACTTAAATTTCTAGAAAAGACTTTTATTTTGATTAAATGCTGTTCTTTTTTAACTTTTTATTCATCAAATCACAGGTTTTAACATTTCATGTTGACTAAACTTAAAATTTTAAGGCAGCATGAACACTTACTTTTTTAAGTTGAAACAACTTTTTTTTACAGTGCACTACTGTTTCAGCATTGATAATTAAAATAATAAACCAACAGAAAGATTTATGAAAGATCATATGGCACTGAAGATTAGTAATGGCTAATGAAAATTCAGCTTTGCATCACAAGAATAAATTAAATTTTCAAATATATTGTAATAGAAAACAGTTATTTTTAAATTGTAATAATATTTCAAATTATTACTGATATTACTGTATTTTTTTTTAACTAAATAAATGAAGTCTTGGTAAGCATAAGAGACTTCTTTCAAAACATTTAAAATTCTTACTGACCTTAAACCTTTGAATGGTAGTGTACTTACAAATGAAGAAATTACAACAGAAATATATTTATTAATTACAAATTAACTTCCAATAATAATATTAAAATTAGCAGCAATTACCAGCAATAACTCAACATTATATTACAATAATATATGCAACAATACCTTGACTGCATACTATAAAGTTGACCAAAAATTCACTTTTATGTTGAACTTTTATCATATCGAGTTCAAGTCAAATGTCAATATTAAAAATAAATAAATAAATAGGGTAGCAGCCATTTGCACTAAGTGAAAATAGCAAAAGACTCTATATTCACTATGTAAAAATAGCAGTATCTTAGATACTATTTATACTACTACATTATGATATTTGCACCTCCGTATTATAGTACGTTATAAAACACAAAAACCGTATGCAATAACGCATTGAGTGTAAATTATAATTTTTATTAAAATTATTAAATGGATTCCGTCTTATTGAGACAGTAAAGCCTTCCCTACACCTACCCCTAACCCTAACCAATAAACACCCATGAGGCACTTTGTTTCCAACTTTTAGATAATTTCCTTCATTTTATTGAAAATAAATGCCTTTCCGATCTAATATGTGATGTGAAAAGGGAGAAAAGTGAGTTTGGCAAAAAGGTGGATTTGAACTTGGGTCGATTGTGTCAAAAAGTCATTGTTATGCGATTTACTACCTACAACGCTGGAGCTTTTGTTTAACAGGTGGCTTTTGTAACGTTGTCTAGCCCAACCACACGTTGGTGGGCGGAGTTAGTGTAAATAGCCTCTGCCAACAAGGCAGGCTATTTGCACTGTAAATAGACCCTACAAACAAAGGAAAAAATAAAAAACCATGCACCCCAATTCCTAGCAAATATCAGATCAGATAAAGTGTCAGTTCTCTCAACTTTTATCTCTCCACCATTTCTGTCTTCTCATTCTAGGCAAGCTGTCTTTGGAAGAGTTCATAAAAGGTGCCAAAAGTGATCCCTCCATTGTGCGGCTACTGCAGTGCGACCCCAGCAGCGCCTCGCAGTTTTGAGTCGCTCCCGACAAGCGGCGCCCAATGCATGAAAGCTCTTATATCTCATTCTTCTTTGTGTTCCAGACGGAAGAGTTTTAAGAAAAAAACGTGCAACAATTTTACTTTCACTATTTCCCAGAAAGGACATGCGTACATCTGAAGAACAAAGACAACACCTGTCAGGACATTCTCTGTCTGCTGCGTGTCATCCGTCTTGTCTCTGCAGAAGCTGATGGAGCACTCGACTCCAAAAAATAGATAAAAAAAGCGGCCGATCGTGTTCCAGAATCCAGATTTTTGGAAAAGAATGTTCCTTTTTAGGAATCGTGCATGCGCTCTTGACCTTCCCCACCACTCTTGTGTTTAATATCTGTGCTGTTTTGTTTCTCTTCCCCATTGTTTTGTGAGGGCACAGTTCCCCATCTACTTTTTATATTGATATTTATGTGTATATAAAGTATAAATGCATATAGAGACATGTTAGGACTACAAAGGAAGGCAGATATAGACGTCTTTTTACTCACATGCATCTTACGGCAGTATTATGTAGCTTCAGGCAGTATCCAAATCTTAGCCTCCAGTTGACCCAGTGGACTGATGGACTGAATGTTGGGATTTTTCCGCTCTGGCGCTCATGATCTTTATTTTACAAAGAGAAGGCTGAGGATCCCATTCTTGAATTCTGTTCATTTGATTCTGTTGTTGTTGTTGTAAATATGTGGTTTGCTTCCATTATTTCGTTATTTATTTTTTGCATTTTTATGGTGTTTATTTTACCAAGGGTGATTTTATTACTGTCGAACCGAGACGTGAGACGCATGGTAATGTATTATGCCGTTTGGAGTAAGTTGTTAGTCATTCGGGGCTTTTTCAGTGCATCGTGGGAATTTTTTGCATCAGGGGACACATTCCGTTGAATGGAAGACACTGGTAGCACATATCATTTGAAGCGCTTCATTTGTGTGCGTGCGGTTATGCGCGTTTGTATGTACGCAAGAGTGACAGTTTGCATGTTTTGGTGTATGTATGCGTCTGTGCTAACTTTATAGTATCACTTTGTGTAGTTCAATACGATATCTTTGTATGCAAGTAAGTTTTTGAACCCCGATTCGAAGCAGCAAACTCATGACACCTTTACCCTGCGTCATATGGTACTCCAAATCTTAGGTTTCCATCAAAAACATAGACAGGAATGTACAACGCTATAATTTATGATCATGTCTCACCTTTAGATAAAGAGTCTGAATACTGAAAGCGATCACTAAGGGCTTATTTCCACTCTTGAATGAACAGGTTTAAGGAGAACGCCACTGCTTTGGTTTTTCTTTTCGTTGTATGCGACAAATGACATTCCATGACCTGAATTCTCCAGGTGCTCCTGCTTTTGTAACATACAGTATTGGCTCGTGAACTCCATACATGCCCACTCTCGATACATGTGTAGCTCCTCTCACTTTGCTGGCATCCATGTTGCTTCCATATTTGTACCGAGACCATATTTGATGCTGCACCCTCTATGGCAACTTTCCTCTATTATGTTGCATGAAAACCTCATGCGAGGACATAATGATTGTCCCCTTTTACTGACGTTGAAAATATACTTCTGTGTTTAGAATGTCGCCTGAGAGTGATTCTTACACAATGCTGACCTGTACGTACACTTAATGTTGTGTCTTATTGATCAACCTGGTCATGTGATCATTAAGAGCAAATGTATTAAGCAGGATTTGAAAATGCCTTGTAAATTCGCATAAGATTCCTGATTTTGGATTGAAGGTAACAAAAAACAATGCAAAATTTCAATGTGAATAGGAATTGTAAAGAACCTAAAATGATTAAAATAAATTAAAATTTAAAGACATTCATTAACTAATAGAAAAGCAATGTTGGCTTGACATTGTTTCAATGTAGATAGATAGGTAGATAGATAGATATAATAGTATTATTTGTATACTATTACACTACCAGTCAAAAGTTTTTGAACAGTAAGATTTTTAATGTTTTTAAAGAAGTCTCTTCTGCTCACCAAGCCTGCATTTATTTGATTTAAAATACAGCAAAAGCAGTGATATTGTGTAATATTTTTACTATTTAAAATAACTGCTTTCTAGTAGAATATATTTTAAAATTTAGTTTATTTTTGTGAATTTTCAGCATCATTACTCCAGTCTTCAGTGTCACACGATCCTTCAGAAATCATTGTAATACTGATTTGCTGTTCAAGAAACATTTAATGATTATTATTTTCAATATTTAAAACAGTTGAGTACATTTTTCTTTGATAAATAGAAATATCCAAAGAGCAGCATTTATCTGAAATAAAAAGCTTTTGTAACATTATACACTATACCATTCAAAAGCTTGGAATATAATTTTTTATATATTTTTTTTAAGTAATTAATTAATTTTTAAGAAAAAAATACAGAAATTAATACTTTTATTTAGCAAGAATGCTGTAAATTGATCAAAAGCAATGATAAATACATTTATAATGTTACAAAAGATTTCTATTTTAGATACATGCTTTTCTTCTGAACTTTCTATTCATCAAAGAAACCTGAAAATATTTTCAACATAATAATAATAATAATAAATGTTATTTTAGGGCTGTCAAATGATTAATCATGTTTAATTGCATACAAAATAAAAGTTTGAGTTTGCGTAATATATGAGTAATATACTGTGTGTAATTATTATGTATATATAAATACACACAAATTAATGTATATATTTAAGAGAATGTTATTTATGTTTTTATTTATAAATATTTTTTATTTGAAAATATTTGTATTTATATATAATATAAACTATATAAAAAATGTTAAAAATACATATACTTATGTATTTTTTAATATTTTACATGTATTGTGTTTTTTTTTTAAATATATACATGAATGTGTTTGTATTTATATATACCTAATAATTACACACAGTACACACATATATTAGGCAAACTCACTTTTATTCTGTATGCGATTAATTATGATTAATCGTTTGACAGCCCTAGTTTTTTTTTTTTTTTTTTTTTTTTCTTAGCAGCAAATCAGTATTAGAATGATTTCTGAAGGATCATGTGACTGGAGTAATGATGCTAAAAAATCAGCTATGAAATCACAGGAATAAATTAAATTTCAAAATATATTAAAATAGAAAAGAGTTATTTTAAATAGTAAAATATTTCAAAATGTTACTGTTTTTGCTGCACTTTGGATCAAATAAATGCAGGCTTGGTTAGCAGAAGAGACTTCTTTAAAAACATTAAAAATCTTACTGTTCAAAAGCTTTTGACTGGTAGTGTATAAATTATTTTATTTTACAGTTTCAGTTTTCATTTTAATTTTAGTTAAAATTTTTTGTGTGTTGGTGTCATTTTTAAATATTAGTATATAGGTAATTTTTTTGTTGTTATTGTTGTTTCAATAATAGTTTCAATTTTAATATTTCCAGTTATATTTCCAGTTCATTTTAGTGCTTCAACTTAAACTTATTTCAGTTTAGCTTACATTTCCCATCTAATACTTATATATTACTTTATTTCAGCTTTATTTCAATTAACAAAAAATGTTTTAATAGTTGTAGCTTTAATTAATGATAATAACCCAGTAGACAGACAGATATTTAATCAGCATATTTAATAAATTATTTTTTGAAACTCCAAGTGGAAGAACACTTAATTTCCCAGAATGCAATGCTTAAGAATGCATTTTAAACTGAAGGCAACAAACAGGATTCAACAGGTAAAGGTAAAGAAATTAAAATGCTCATTAACTAAAGTGAAATGAAAAGAAACTTATATTAACTAATTTTTAAGTAGAAAGTTCGATAGATTTTCTAAAGAAAAAAAAAACTATTTATATACTTCTAAACCACAAATGCTCATCTCGGTGCTCTGTGTCCTCGCATTACGTAATCACGTTGGAAAGGTCACGCGTGATATAGGCACAAGTATGACCCAGTGTTTACAAAGAGAATATGCAAAGAAAGTCAAACGCCCTTAACAAAAAATGACGTCAGACGATTTATAAGCTGGAGGAGAAAATGAGCTGGAGTTTTTCTTCTACCCTACCTTTTTAAACCGAAATACACAGACAATGGACTAACAACACGTGACCTCTCCAATGTGATTACATCTTGGATGACATGGGGGTGAGTAACTTATTAGGAGATTTTTATTCTGGAAGTGAACTAATCTTTTAAGATTTCAGTTACCGTGGGGGAATTCTGACTTTCCAATGTATGTTAAACTTGCATGCACATTTTTAGCATAAAAGTTTTTAAATAGGTAGGTTTAATGTAATAACGCAACACACACGCAAAGTGACGATCCATGAGTGATAAAGATACAAACAGATCCGATCTGTACAAGCACCAATGTAACATTCAAAGTTTAAAATGCACATGATCCCTGAATGATGCCAGAGCCACGGTCCAGTTTATAATCAGATCCAGATACTGGACCTTTCCAGTGCTGCACGGTTGAACGGGGATGCGGAGGGCTGTTGGCGGTACTGACCGGAGAACGTGGAGCGGAGCGGTCGTGAGTTGTAGGGTGGCCTGTGCCGCTCTGGGGGTTTAATAACGGATAGCTTCCACTCCTCGTCTCCTTGGCAACGATGGGACAGGGGTGAGTAACGGGGCTCATCCACTCTCGGGGTTTTCATCTGAAATGGAAAACAGTGATGCCGCTTTAGAGTACAGTATGACTGCAGTATGAGTCACCGAACACACCCTCTCTCACATACAGGGGGACCGTGAGTCAGTCACACATGTGTTAGTTAGTATTCTCTCAAGCATCTATTAAGAGGACAGCGTGAGTTGTCAGATGTACAACCGAAGACTCACAGGATGAGTCCACCTACGCCAAAGCGCTGATTATTTTTATTAGTGCAAATCTGAGCTCCCTTGAGTAACAGCGCAGAGTCGGCCAGCACATACCAATCTGCTCTCATCTTGTAAATGTTGTTTGCGGAGGCACCAGGGCAGACGGAGGTAGGAGATGGAGACCTTAAATAAGCGGCATGAGAACACCATCTCAACTGCACTCATTAATATCAGTGGGACCCACAGGACTATTGTGGTGCTCTGAGAGAGAGAGAAAAATATAGAGAGTCTTCATTTATTGCATATTCACTGTGAGTGCACTGGGTGATCGTGACCAATGCACTTTTTTACTGCTTACAGTTTGTTCTGAACATTTTTCCACCCCCAACCTTGCTGTAGCCTACTGTTCATTATAAAGTTTTTTAATAAGAACCAACCATATTGTACGAACAAAAGTATATAGCCAACATGTTAGCTTTTTCTTCAACAAGTAAGTCTATGGGTGAGCAAGATGTGTGGCCATATTGTCGATACTTGAATGTAAACAGACTTAAAAATACGTACGAGCGGTATTAATTAAGATATTAGCCTAATATTTCACCTACCTGACTGGAAATGAAAAAAACAAGCATGAATGTTGCCAAGATTCTTGCCCTGGAAATCCTGTTTGTGTTTGGCCAAACAAAACCAGGATTTCCAGGGCAAGAATTTTGACAACATTTGCCTTTTGTTCCTCAGTTTTTTTGCACTCTTCTCCTTGATTTGTTATAACTTTTGGCAGTCTATAGTACTTAAAATGTTTTTCCCGGTCTGAACAATTGGTACAGCCCAAACATGACAATAATTGACCATTTTCAGCAGCAACGATCAGCAAAATATGCAAGTTTTGTTCAGTGGCATTGTTTACGTTCAGTGCCGCCAGTTTGGATGATTGATGACGTGTTGTGAAAACACTCTATATGGAAATAACAAAAAGAATAACAATATGCAGTAAACTGTAAAACTGTTTGCACCGCAAACCAGTGTGTTCATACATAGCTGGATGCGGATGAGACCGGTAACACTTTACAATAAGGTTCCATTAGTTAACTACATTAGTAACTAACAATGAAAATCTTAGATAATGTAATATTAGATAATGTTCCTTTTAAAATGTATTAATAAAATAAAAAGTTTCTCCAGGTTTCTCAGAAGCAGATGTTGTCAATTGGGTGAACTTCTATAGTGGTAAGCAGAAATGACCATAAAATATAAATTTTTGTTTTTTCATTTGCCCCAGTAGCAAAAGAAAGCATTTGGAAAACATTGCTGGATTTACGATTAACTGTTAAAATGTGTTATTACAGTCTGTGAAAACGGTGCATTATTTAATGGACCTGGGCTAACATTAACAGGTTAACAATGAACAGTTGTATTTTTATTAACTAATGTTAAAGATCAATAAACGCTGTAACAGATGTGTTACTCATTGTTAGGTAATGTTAGATAATGCATTAACTGATATAAACTAACATTAGTTAATGTTGCCTTATTGTAAAACGTTACATCCTAAACTATTGCATTGTTTGTATTGCTTTGTTACTCTTGTTCCAAACACATTCTAATGTCAGTTTTAAATAGTTTGAAATTGTTGTTTTGAATTGTTCATCTTCTGAACACAAATTAAGATTTTTTATGAAATCCGAGAGCTTTCTGGCCCTACATAGACAGCAAAGCAATGCACGTTCAATGCATCACGGTACTCTTGTGAATGTGCCCTGAAGACTGACAGGAAAGAGAAGAAAATATTGAATAAAGTCATTATTTTTGTTTTCTTTGCTTACAAAAAGTACACTGTAAAAAACAATTAGTTGAGTCAACTTAAAATAATTTGTAACCTGGCTGCCTTAAAATTTTAAGTTCAGTTAACTCAAAAAAAGTTTATTCAACTTGAAATGTTAAATTATACTAAGTGACAACTTAGATATTTGAGTTGAATCAACTTCAAATTTTAAGGCAGCTGGGTTACTTACCCATCTGTTAAGTTTAGCAAACACAAATATCTAAGTTGTTAATTAGTACAACTTAACATTTCAAGTTGAATAAACTTATTTTAGTTGACTGAACTTAAAATTTTAAGGCAGCAGGGTAACAAATTATTTTAAGCTGACTAAACAAATTGTGTTTTTTTATTTTTTACAGTGTATTATCGTAGCTTCGTACAATTACGGTTGAACCCCTGATGTGACATGGACTACTTTATTGATGTCCTTACTTCCTTTCTGGGTCTTTAACATGATAGTTGCATTGCTGTCTATGCAGGATCAGAAAGCTCTCGGATTTCATAAAAAATATCTTAATTTGTGTTCTGAAGATGAACGAAAGTATGGGTATGGGTTTGAAATGACATGAGGGTGAGTAATTAATGACAGAATTTTCATTTTTGGGTGAACAAAAGCAAAACCTTACACTGAGATGGGTTATTTACAGTCCATAATTAGTTTATACCACTAATGAAATTGTCCAGTATTGGTGGGGTTACTGAGATAAAACAAGTAGTTTTTGTCTAATCATGTGATCTTGGCCCCAATTAGGCAAGTAGGCTAAAACATTTTAAACATTCACATTACTATTCATTTCTCGATGTGTAAAACTTTTTAATGAGGAAGAAATTACTAAGTGCACTTTTTTAATGAGTAGAGACTGTGAACAAAATGATCAGATCCAATGTGCTCCTTTGAATAGCTTGAGTAAAAATAGGGATTACGACAAGAAAATGTTATTCCTACAAATGTGCACATTTATGATGGTAAATTAATGAGCACAATATGATGAAATCCAGTGGAAGAATATTGCATCAGAAAAGCTCCAGCTTAACACTGGCAATTCCAATAAACCCCAATTTAGGCTTAAAAAAAAGTTAATTTTGAAGTTTCATATTTAGACAGAGATTATAACACTCATACCACACCGACTGTGCATCAAACCGAGTCTTGAATCTTTTTTAGGCCAATGGTGCCTTAGTAAATAGAGAATATAGACCTTAGCCGGGGAATAGTGTCATATTTAATTTTTGACAAGAATGAAGGCTGCAAGGGACAAAAATACAGTGTGTTTAAAGGATTTGTTCTGTAATTTAACAACAGCAAATGTTCAGCTGACAAAACAAGCTTTCCAAAGAAAGTTTCAGTAGGCAAAAACTCCATAATACAGTTCTGAAAGTTGTTCAAATTAAACAATTTACCTTTTTACAGTATGTGCCATTAAAAAAACTATTTTTGTCTATGGTAAATTATTATGGCCCTTTCTCTGACTAAGGTCTTTTGTTACATATTGCATAAATATTGCATACATATTGCATTTTCAGCAGTCATAGTTTTCTCTCACTTCTCACTTGGTACTTACAAAAATACGCGTGGGGTCAAAAGGACACTCGTTGGCGATGGTTAGGTGACTCCTACCATCACTGTAGCCGCAGTAAGCGAGTAATCTCTTGTCACCATGAATGATGGTCTTTACCAAGGACACCATCAGGCCAATGACCGAAGCGGCAGCCACTAGAATGGCTACAGCACTTGACACAAACAGTGACCAGGTCTACAATAAAAGAGAGAAATATAACAACATTTGTTTTAGCAATATTAACTTAAGTGCCAGGCAAGGGATTTGTGCTTGCAGGCGTCTCTATATCACAGGGGTTTTGTAAATTCTGAGCTGTGAAGGCACATGCAAGCTCTCTGACAAGCCAGTGATCAAACGCTAGCGAGCTCGGCACAAGCCCTGATGAATGAGAGAGGAAGCAGGTGTGTGCCAC
The DNA here is from genome assembly GCF_022985175.1 of Labeo rohita. Taxonomy (NCBI): domain Eukaryota; kingdom Metazoa; phylum Chordata; class Actinopteri; order Cypriniformes; family Cyprinidae; genus Labeo; species Labeo rohita. Next base: position 11,997,060 of record NC_066887.1, on the reverse strand, counting down.
TGAGGCAGAAAGACGCAAGAGAGAGAAAAACACACAGAGAAAACTGACAGAGAATGCACAACACATAAATCAATGACAATGCTTTCATGGGCTTGTTTTCTTTGATTCTTAAAAGAAAACTTTGTTGAAGTTCCTCAGGTATTTATGCAACCATTGTGGACCAACATTGGATGAATTTTGTATTAAATACAAATCCAGCTTTTATCTAAAGCACAGGTGTATGCTATTAGAACATGACGTTCATGAAAGAAAGATGGAATTTCATAAACTAATAAATCATATTGTAAATAATTAAACTGAAGCTTACATGTAGGACTTTTCTTAATCATAATTTGTCTGGAAATATTTATTATTAAATGGTAACTAATGGTATTATATGGTAATATATGGTTATTGGGTAACTGTCATTACTTTTAAAACATCTATGGTAAAATAATAATTATTATTATCAGTGGTAGTAGTACTAGTAGTAGTAGTTGTAGTAAAATATTTACAATTGTAATATATAATTTATCTCTATAAATTAAAATATATTATTTACATTGTAAATATTTTAATACTATACTACTGCCGCTACTACTACTATAGTATTAAAATATTTACAATTTAAATAGTATAATCTCTCTTTATATATATTTATATATATATATATATATATATATATATATATATATATATATGTATATATATATGTATATATATGTATATCTTTATGATATACATATTATTTAAATGGTAAATATTTTAATACTATACTACTATCACTATAGTATTAAAATATTTACATAATTTATATATTTACATAATAACATTTCAATAATATATTTTATCTCTCTCTCTCTCTATATCTATATTTAAAATAAAATATATTGTTTAAATTATAAATATTTTAATACTATACTACAACTACTGCTACTATAGTGTTAAAATATTTAAATTCTATATATATATATATATATATATATATATATATAATAAAATATATTATTTAAATAGTACATATTTTAATACTATACTACTACTAAATATTTACAATTTCAATAATATTCTCTCTCTCTTTCTCTCTAAAATACATTATTTAAATATTTTAATACTATACTACTATTACTATAGTTAAAATATTTACAATTTAAATAACATATTATCTCTCTTTCCTCTCTCTCTCTCTATTAAGTATATTATTTAAATTTTAAATATTTTTATACTATAGTAGTAGTAGTAGTGGTATAGTATTAAAATATTTACAGTTTAAATAATTATTTCTCTCTCTCTCTCTCTCTCTCTCTGTATATATATATATATATATATATATATATATATAATAAAATGTATTATTTAAATTGTAAATATTTTAATACTATAATACTACTATAGTATTGCTGTTACTACTATGGCATTAAAATGTTTACAGTTTAAATTATATATAGTTGTTACTTTTCAGTAATGAAAATTTGAGTTGGAAATGATCTTATTTGTTGAGTAAACAATATTACAATGAATAATAATAATAATAATAATAAAATATGCTTCTTTCTTTTGATTATGAAGTGAAATATAACCTGATATATGATAGGTTTCTTGGCCTTCATCCACAAGAGAATGTGTGTGGTCTTAATTTAAATTACAGAAATTTTTACTATACATTTTTACTTACCAGCACCCTGTTCTCTCTGTTTTTGGACAGAACAATAGTCAATATCCCAATAATGACACCCTACAAGGATAAACATAACAGCAAGTTATATTCAAATTTATTTTTGTCCCCAAAAATGCAAACATTTTTAAAACAACCACATTTCAAAATGAATTAACGCCATTGCTCTAAAATAAAACATGTGAAATGACAACAAACCCAAACTTATCTTAAAGAACAAATAACACAATCATATATTTCAAGTGACATTTTTCACAAAAAAAAGTATGTTAGGTTTTAAATGTTAAACAGCGTTTGGATGCTTTCTGGTTGTCGAACGTTAGTATAACATATTTACTGTAGATGAACTACAGCTGTGGTTACTCTGTTAGTTATATGTGTATGTAAAGAAAATATTCCTCTGGCTGTTCAGCTAATTGCCTGATTTACATGAATATGTCGTGCCTCACCAGCAGGCCCGCTGCCAGGGCAATGACGTTGGAGATGGCGCTTTCCATGGCCTGTCCCCGCTGGAGGCTGAAGTGTCTCAGCACCACACCATGGACCAGAGCACCCAGCAGGAAGTTCACATGCCCTACTAACACCATACTAAGGCCCATCTTCATCAGCCCCTTCTGCTCCTCCAGATTGCCACAACACACCCCTGAGGAAAAGAAAGAGAGAGAGAGAGAGCTGATGGGATAGCAAATGGAGCCAAGAGCTGTGTGCTGAATTTACTGTCAGTCGGTGAATTTACAGCCTCCAGTACCTTCCTCTCAACAACATAAACACTAAGTTAAGACTTGGAGGAAAGACGGGGGTCGTATTTTGACATGGCTGCGCTGACAGACGTTACAGATATTTTGCTGCTGAGCTCTGGAAAGGACTGAAAGCTGAAGGAAAGATTAGAAGTGGAGCAGAGCGGTGTGGGTGGACATCATTTCACAGCAAACACAAAAGCTCCGCTGATCCACTGAGGACAGGGTTCAGGCTGCAGGAGAGATGTCACCTCAGTTAATCATTACACACTCTGTACACTTGGCACAGCAAACTCAACAGATAATGGTTAGACTTTTGGAAAAAGAAAAAGTTTGTGACACTGCCGACGTGGGAGAAGCTACAGTGATCATAAATTTAAAATATGATGTTCTAAATAATAAGTCCTGCAGCCTGATGTTTGTTTGGTACAACCATAAACAGACCTGAAATAAAACACAAGCTTGATATATGAAGCAGACTGTATATTAAAGAGACAAATGCATATTGCATACAACTATTAATTATGGCTTAGCCAGTAATACAAACAGAACAAAAATATCCTGTCAAACTCAACACAGATTTAAAATCATTAAGGGTGCGTGAAGATTTATTATGGTTGTCTCAGTAACTCACCCGAATTCCCCATCTGAACAATTTCCAATCAAGTTTAAGCCCCTGATTAGGTCATTGCACTTGTGAATATTTTTTTCAGAAGAGAGGACCTGCACCTCCTGTCACTACTGTCCCAATCACGCATGTGTTTGTGTTCAGACTGTAGGAATGTGCCCCGGATATTCCATCACAGGCTGGGCAGTCTTTAGGATTGAAAAACGTATTCATAATTTGTTAATTATTAGTTTGCCTATTTTAATATTCTGAATAATATTTAAGCTTCAGTTAGTCTCAGTGCAATTAACTGCACAGGATAATAAATTATGTAGATTCTCTCCACAAGAGGGACACAAACACAACAAAGGGAAGAGCAACTGCATTTTCACTTATGGCATAAAAATTCTTTTGGAGAACACAGTGTTGAAAATGCATTATGAGTTATGTGATGATTTTTTGTTATAGGTCATTTATATAAAAACGTTAATGCTTACCTTATTTCCACCAATTATGTATTCCCTTTTACATTATTCCCTGTTGGGCAAAAAATAAAAAGCTAAAACCAGCTTAAGATGATTGGCTGGTTTTGACCACATATTTAGCTGACCAGACTGGTCCAGCTGACCACCAACCAGCTAAAACCAACTAAACACCAGCCTGGCCAGGTGGGAAGACCAGCTTTAAAGCAAAGCTATGAACAGGATGGAAGACCAGCTAAAACCAACCAACCAGCTTAAGATTTCAGAAGGGGTTTGAATTGTCAATTTTAACTAATTGTCAATTGTCGAGTTTTTAACTGTTCAAAACAGCTTGAAATTGCAAACTGGGTGTCTTACCATATTATCTTAATGTATTTTCTTAATTACGAACATTTGGTTTGTCCCAGCAGGCACTAGACGTCTATATAACGTCAGGTTGACGTTGGACATGATGTCGGACAGACGTTGCATTTTGGTTGAGAATGAAAATCGTGTTGACGTCAGTATTTGACGTCAATTTGACGCTGACTTAATGTTGGATTTTGGTTACACAACCTAAAAACAACAAAATATCAACGTCAGCTGACATTGGTATTGGACATCAATTTAACGTTGACATTAAACGTTGAATTTACATTGAATTTTGGTCAGCCGTTGTCGCAACCGAAATTTAACCAAATATCAGCGTCTTATGACGTTGTGTGCCTGCTGGGGTAGTGCAAACAGTTTTACCATTTACTGCTAATGAACCGGAAGTCTCGCCCATAGGCTTTTCTGCGTTGAAGAATAAGGTGGATAACAAATATAATTTCAAATATAATTTCTTTACGTAATGAACTAGTAAAAAAAGACATCATAACACATAATGACACCTGTTTAAGGTATAGTAACCATATCATAGGTTTACGAAGCAGGTAGAAAAGCACCTCAACCCCTGTCTTTTAAAACTGGACGAGTACATATCTTTACGTGTCTGTTCTATGTAATAGAGTGCAGCGCCCTCTCTGTGTTAGATGCGGTAATGCGGCTCTCTCTTCACAACATATGAGCATCATTACCAAACACACCAATGGGATCATAATGTCTACAAATACAGTTGAGGTCAAAAGTTTGCATACACCTTGCAGAATCTGTGAAATGTTAATTGTTTTACCAAAATAAGAGGGATCATACAAAATGCATGTTTTTTTTTTTTTTTTTTTCATTTAGTACTGACATGAATAAGATATTTCGCATAAAAGATGTTTGCATAAAGTCCACAAGAGAAAATAATAGTTGAATTTATAAAAATGACCCTATTCAAAAGTTTACATAAGATTGATTCTTAATACTCTTTTGTTACCTGAACGATCAGCTGTGTTTTTTTGTTTAGTGATAGTTGTTCATGAGTCCCTTGTTTGTCCTGAACAGTTAAACTGCCTGCTGTTCTTCAGAAAAATCCTTTAGGTCCCACAAATTCTTTGGGTTTTTTTTTTCAGCATTTTTGTGTATTTGAACCCTTTCCAACAATGACTGTATGGTTTTGAGATCCATCTTTTCACACTGAGGACAACTGAGGAACTCATATGCAATTATTACAAAAGGTTAAAATGCTCACTGATGCTTCAGAATGAATAGCAATGCATTAAGAGCTGGGGGTGAAAACTTTTTGAATTTAAAGATCAGGGTAAATTTAACTTATTTTGTCTTCTGGAAAACATGTAAGTTTCTTCTGTAGCTTCTGAAGAGCAGTAATAAATGAAAAAATATGATATTACAGCAAAACTAGAAAAAAATGTACACATTCCATTCAAAAGTTTACACCCCTGGCACTTAATGCATTGTTTTTTCTTCTGGAGCATCAGTGGGCATTCGAATTCTCTGTAATAGTGGCATAGGAGTCCCTCAGTTGTCCTCAGTGTAAAAAAAGATGGATCTCAAAAACATACAGTCATTGTTGGAAATGGTTATAACAACACAGTATTTAAGAATCAAGCGTATGTAAACTTTTGAATGGGGTAATTTGTATAAATTCAGCTATTCATTTCTCTTGTGGACTATATGTAAATGTCTTTCATGTGAAATATCTTATTCAGGTCAGTACTAGATAAAAAAATAACATGCATTTTGTGTGATCCCTCTTATTTTGGTAAAATAACATTTTGCAGATCCTGCAAAGTGTATGTAAACTTTTTATCTCAACTGTACTTATGTCTAAAATAGGTTTTTATTAACAATATAAATCCTGATATTTTTAGTTATTTAATATTTTGATGGATTTAACATGCTCAGAATTCAAAACTGTTACTGACTTTATCCATCATGGGTTTACAGTACAACACAGTCTGCAATGCGCAATACTTGTCACATCAGAAATAAGTGTTTATTATAATATAATAAACGTCTTGTAATGTATTTTTGGCATTTATAATGATATATGATACTATATTACGGCACATTTTGATTTAGACTAAATAACAGCATTCTATGTATTCATGGATTGAGTTTTGATTAGAACCAGAATGTTTTTGTCTTTGGATCACAAACAATAAGCGATCGACTCAAAGAAAGCATATTAATTTAGGGAAGGGAGGAAGTCCAGTTCAGGAGATAGCCAGCAGCACTAATGAAGTCTGAGGGAGGATGGTCAGCAGACTATAATAATATTGTCTCCTGGATATTATCTTGATTGTCTTTGCAGGCAGTAGTTGCTAGATGGATCATCCGTTTACGTCTGTGCGAGCTGGCACACTCATATCAGCCTTTCATAATGAGATACAGCGTCTCACAGAGGGGCAGCAGGATGCGCACCAGGCTGGTGATCACCACGAATAGAGTTAAGAAGGGTTTCTCTGTAGGCTGGGACTCCTGAGAACAGGACTTCTCATTCAGACAATTAAAAAATGAACAGCACTGACAACTAAAAGTGACCTGACTGTCCAGAAAAGTATGACCATGTATGCTGTTGAGGATTATTATGAATAAAAGTTTTGTTTAACTTGTTTAATCCTTGGTCAGAAATGATCAAACTCATATTCAATATAACTTGATTATTACTGTATATCTATGTATACCAGTCAAAAATCTTTGAACAGTGCGATTTTTAATGTTTTTTTTTTTTTTTTAAATAAGTCTCATCTGCTTACCAAGCCTGCAATTATTTGATGCAAAATATAGCAAAAACTGTACAATTTTGAAATATTTTTACTATTTAAAATAACTGTTTTCTATTTAAATGTTTTAAATGTAATTTAGTCCTGTGATCTTTAAGAAAACATTAAAAAACATTAAACTGTGAAAATATTTTAAAATGTTTTTTTGATCTTACTGTTCAAAAACTTTGTGTATGTATGTATATATTATTAGACAGTGAACTGTTTTAGAATGCAACAAAACAAATACCAACACAACATCATTTGTTAGTTACTTATTCATTATAACTTGTTTATTACTATAATATACTAATTATAGAAAGCTGTTGCTTTATACTTGTGTATATATATGTATTTTGTAATATATTTTGTTAAATATATATATATATGTATTCAAAAACACATTTTGTTAAAACATTTGTTAGTTAATGAAAGAAACAAACTTATGATAACATTTCTAGTCTGTCATAATAAATTTCATTTTAGAAAAAGCATTATTGTGAGTTTATTATTTTATCCAATATAAGACTGAACTCTACATTAAAATGTTATTTCATTTAATATTTTAGCAATTGTATGGAACTATGAATATGATTTTATTGTTTATATGTCATGATTAATGTTTTTCAGACCTATTGTTAAAGTCTTAAATTGGTTGTGCTGGTTGTAGTGACTCCTCCTGTACATTGCATTACTAAATGATATAGTATTAACAAATTACAACAAAGATTTATTTGTGGTCAGCAGTTTAAACCTCATATTAACAGTGCAAGCAACTCATTACTGGTGCATTGTAAACATTCCCATTGCTGTGTGTGCAAAAAAAAAAAAAAAAAAAGGAAAAGCATAAATCCGTACAGAATAGCAGTCCTAAGAAATCTGTCAAATGTAAACAAACTTGCCAAAAAGTAAGCACCCATTGTATATTTCACAACTCCTCCCAAATATTTCTTCACAAAGACTTGCAAAATCTTATTACATGTCGTTAAAGATTGTAAACGTATGTAAGTGTCTTTTGGCATCCACTTCCTGCATCCACATGGGACTGTCGCTGCGGGTGAGAGGTCAATTGTTGACTTCCATATATCCAGTAATATTATGCTGCGGCATCCCAGGACAATGTGACCCTCCTCGGATCACCTTCATTAGCTAGTTGAAGCGCCTCGGAGTGCAAGTGAGCGCACGGGAGGGCCGGGATATAACCCAGGGTGTGCACCGACCGCTCTCCAGCCGCACCATCTCCAACTCCGGCTGCAGTTTGACGGTAGCGCGGGGAGGTAAGGCGGATAACTGCGTGTAGGGCATATAGCTTTTCATGCTAGCGGCAATACAGTTACTCTAGCGCTCCGTGCATCAAAGCCGTGCTACTATGAAGGCATCTCACACCCGCAGTCATAACAAGTGACACGGCGAGACACGAATCTGTTTCAGAAACTAGAGCGGTGACTTTTTTGTAGTACTGCATGACTTTACGTGTTGTCTGCCAGAAGTAAAAGCCGCCCCCAAGTCATTGGGTTCAGCTGCAAGTGTGAAAACAAAGGCGAAGATAAGGCATTCTTGCATGCAGTTGCACAGCAGCGCGTCCCCGCTGGGGCTAGCCAGTTAGCGCCAGCCTGACACAAAATAAAGTCATGATTACAGACGTGCGTTAGCTGTTATTTGAGGTCGTTATTAAAGCAGAGCGGAACCGAGTTGTTTGTATTGTTACTCTAGCATGACTAACTGGCACATGCTGACTGGCTGTTAGTAGTTATTGTGATGTTTTGACAGCCCCCCTTGTCCCCTGCGGGTGACTCCTCGACCATGCGACAGTGGTGCCTTCCTGCTGTGGCTCCACGCGCCGAACCGCTCCCAACGGGCCGATTATCACCTCAAATCTCAGGTAGGACAACAAATATGATGTGCAAACATTCTGTACGAAGTTACTATATACTACTTGCTTTTCCGGAAGGAATGCCAGTGTTTGCAATGTAGCAAAAGAATTAAGTAATAAGAGGATAGATGGAAAAAGAACAAAATATGGGATTGACAATAATATGAAATAGAGGATAAATGGATGTACCCCTTTTGCAGTTCACTAATTAAAAAAAGTAATTATTGGCTTAACCTTGTGTTGTTCCAAACCTGTATGACTTTATTTATTTGAACATAAACAGTGAATTTTTGAAGAAATTCCTGCTCTCTCTTTTACATCTTTTACATAGTAAAAGTTAATGGGGACTGGGGCCGTCAGACTCCAAAATGAGAAGAAAGTACCATAAAAGTAAAATCAAAGTGGTCTTCTGTGATTTATTCTGAGTGTAATCTAGTTCAGCTCACGGTTATTTGTATAGTGCATTTTACAATAAATATTATTTCAAAGTGTGTGAAACAGATTGAATTTTTTTTTTTTTTTTCATATTTTTCTTTTTTCTTTGCAAAAATGACCACAACCCCACCTCCATTCGTAATAGTCTCTCTATTTATTTATTTATTTATTTATTTATTTGAACAGTCCAACCAGCCAGCAATACTGGCTCAACCAATGGCACGATTAGGGGATTGGATTATTTGTTTTACTAAACACTGGCAGATTTTTGCTGTTCTGTAGAGTGCAACAGTGCCTGCCCGCCCAAGTATTTTCCACTTTTATTTTCCTGTAGGGATTAAAAATAATAATAACAATATGAGGTGAATCACAACATTATAAACTTTGATTTGAAGCTAGGCAGTATTTTAAAAATGGTCCAGAAAAGGGTACAAGAATGTGTACTTTAATGAGGGAAAGGAGTACAATCCCATGAAGCAATGCAAATTACATAATCAAAATAGAATATTTATTGCAAAATGTACATATATGGGCCATTCTACAAAATTAGTGCACTGTTGTCCCACAATCAAAAAACACATTTAAAAAGCATTTAAGTATTTAAGTCTTAGATGTTTAATAAGGTCATTCTATTGTCTATTTAAACCCACAGTAATATTTAAAATATTAATAAGCTTAATATATTTAAAATCATAATTTATTGGGTACTTTTAATTGGGAGGTGGCTGTCCCGAACCTGTGAAAATGTTAAAACTTGTGAAAATGTTATTGAAATAATTTTAGTATTTTTTTCCATTGTTGTTTTTAAAAAGTATCTCTTTGATTCTTTTGAAAAGTGAAGTTAAAAAAATATATGTATTTTCTTTGTAAATTATGAAACTTAAAAACTTAAAACTTAAAAAAAAAAAAAGAAAACTACAGTGTATGTTTTAGTCCGTTGGCTGAGACTGATTTTAACTACACCCTTAAATTTATGATCAGAAAATATTTATGTGTCCCTCTCTGTCATAGCTACATGGTGAGTAAATGTGTTCAAAAATCTGAAAAAATCTGTGTGTAACTTTAAGGAACGTCACTACCAAAACAGTCACTACTGAAACATTTGGTGAAGTTTCGGTAGTGATATCTTTGTTTTTTTGGGCGTTATCCCATAAAATTGTCACTTCTGAAACAGTCACGACAGAAACATGTCATCATTGTTTCGGTAGTGACAACAGGGAACACATAATCCTTTATTTGGGGGAAATTAAACAAAATTTTAGTACAGTTATGCAAATTTTTAGTATGTTTTAGTAGTGTTTTGATAATGGTCGCTACCAAAAATTTGCAGTCACTACCCGAAACATGGGATGTTTTGTCTAAAATAAAGTATTCTGAATCAACTAAGATGTTATGATAGTTTTTGATTCATTTTATATTCAAACTAATAAATCCTTAACTATAAAACCAGTATGATCAACTTTTTGCCTTTTACAAAGAAAAACTGGATTCAAAATACAACAAATCTCATTAAAATTGTAATTGTTATTGATTTACCTTGGAAAAAATAAAATAGCAAATAATATTAAATTAACTTAAATAATAAAATAGCAAAAATATATTTATTTACAATGTAGAAGTAAGCTAAATCTTAATAGGTCAATATGACTCCCAAATATGACTTCCAAATAAATTATTATTACTTTGTTTTGGTACTGACAAAACAGGGGAGGGGACAAATAATCCAAAACCTTCTGAAAATACAATATGAGAATTAACTGCACATTTACTAGCAATGTGCACCTTGGAAATTATACAATTTGCATACATACAAATCTTTTGAGTTGACTTTGGTCCATTTACAGATATCTAAGAAGTTTGAGAGCATGAGAAAACTGATAACTGATTCTATCATTATTATGTTTTTCATGGAAGTAGGCAGGCACTAAAGAATTACTTTGGTAGAGATTTCTCTGCAGAATCATGGGTAATCTAGTTCTCAGTAATTCTGATTTTAAAAACAACTAAACAGTAAAAAAAAAAAGTTTAAATTGATTAAGAACTTTTAATGGTGTACAAATGTATCATTAAAAATCAATTCTCCTATGGAGAAAATGAATGGATTTTAACTTCCTGAACCATTTATGTTCTGCTGTTTTTGCTGGGGGGGTTTTATGTCGTGACATTAGTGATGCAGAAATGGCAATCTTGTAATAAGATTGAATAACATGTAGAAATAAGTGAAGTTTAATATAATTACCAACACAAAATAATTAGCTTTGTAATACTTAGATTTTTTTTGCCTCATCTTGTCCCACAGATGCCAGGATGGAGTGTTGTGATGTGGAGCCACGCTACACAATTGAACAGATCGACCTGCTTCAGCGTTTAAGGCTGTCAGGGATGACCAAACCTCAGATCATTCAAGCCCTCGAGTCTTTAGAGAGGCTTGATCCAGACCATCGTACCCCATGCTGCAACAATCACTCGGCCCCACCCAGTGCCCCTACCTCCGCAGCCCCTGCTGCGCCCTCGTCCTCCTCCTCTTCCTCCTCCTCTCTTACCTCAGCCACCACGCAAACCCCTGTTATGGATGCTGCATTATCACCTAGCAATAGCTACGATGCCTCGCCCCCACCCATGTATCCACCCAGCGGAGTTCAGAGGTCGTTTAGTTACGACATGGCAGAAGAAGACTGGGATCTGGAGGAGAAGGTGGAGGAATACATGAGGTACCTTTTATGAGCTGCTTCTGTGGGCTTCTCTTTTCAGGTCTACTGAGAGGTAGAGATTAATATAACAGCTGATAATGACAGTGAATGTCCCTGAGCAACAGTGTAATTTTCAGAGAACAAGAGCCCTTTCTGAATCAGGTCAGGTGGACAGTTAGTTCAGATGGATACTTTTTGTAGCTTTTTCGTTAATGCTTTGGCTCTGGAGAATGGGACGTAAAACAGTATGTTCCCCATTTAAGGCAAGACTCTGGTGAACAGGGGAAAAATGTAAGTAAAAGATATTACCAATAATTCACCAGTTGATTGATTACATTAAAGGGATAGTTCACTCAAAAATGAAAATTCTATCATTAGTTACTCACCCTCATGTCATTCCAAACCTGTAAGACCTTCGTTCATCTTCGGAAGACAAATATTTAGCATGAAATCCGAGAGCTTTCTGCCCCTGCATAGACAGCAACGCAACTGACACATTTAAGGTCCAGAAAGGTAGTAAGGACATCATTAAAATAGTCCATGTGACATCAGTAAAAAAGTTTACTGTACTAAAAAATAAATAAATCTTTTCTAAAATACTTTGAAATCTAAAATTGCTATATTAGATATTAGCAAGTCAATGCCACATGTAACTAATGTTCCAAATTTGAAGTTGATATCACAAAAATCGAGGTTCCTGTGAGATTTTGTGCTATACCAAAACTCCCCTGAATTTGTTATGCATTTTCTGTTACAAATTTAGCACAATATTACTTCTATCACAAAATAGGTTACGGAACCTTGAGACTTGGACCTTTCCAACAATATGTTTAGAAACATTTTTCATTGTAAGTTTTTGCCTGTAGTGTATATGTTATATATATGCTATATATAGATATATGTTATCCAAAAGCCCCAAATGAACACACATTTTATACAATTATTTTAAAGCTCCTAATGTTTTTCACCATTTGAGTGCTTAATGAAATATAAGACTTAAATGTTTTGTTTTAATCAATGCCACTGTAATTCTTGTCTTTGTTTGAACTGTAGGAGGGACAGCAACCTTGTGAAAGAAGAGATAAAGGCTTTTCTCAATAACAGAAGGATCTCACAGGCAATTGTTGGACAAGTCACAGGTAATCTGAATGATTTCTGTCTTGCAGTGGAAAAAGTGTAGCCAGCAGGGGCAATTTTGCAAATCATGCAAACCATCAGAGAATGGAGTACTTAAACTCTTTTTTTACATCTAAATCCACTAAACCTTTATTACTGTACATTCACAAAGTATTAAAATTTCCTGCGCTGACCGGGAGAAAAATATCATTCATATTTTTATTTTACTGCATGTTAAGGGTGCTTAAAATTTTTGACCAACAAGACTGTCACACGGAGAAAATAAAGGCCAACCACAACGCTGATAATTCAAACATCGACTTGGAGGGAAAAAAACAGCAAGCATGGGAAATTAGTGCATGTGCAACAAGTGCATAGGAAAATTCACGGGTGTCGAAAATCTGTCTGCACAACAAACTCTCTGAAGTCTGTGGAAACAAAAGGTGATTGCAAATTCAGTTTGCGTTTCCTTTTTTAAAATAAATTTTACATTGTCAAAAAATTGCAGACATACTTGATGTATTATACAGATTATAACTTACACAGTGAAATATGAGCAGTAGATCCTGTATATCAGTGTAAAATCACACCAATTGAATTAAGCAGTCTTATTTATATATTTTTTTATTATTTTAGAAGTATTTGGAATGAGCTTTTATGTTTATGTTTTATTTTTCATTTTAACTAAAGTATCAGTTATTTTTTGTACTTTTATTTGTTTTTTATATTACTATTTAGTTTGTTTTTTGTTTTGTTTTGTTTTTTTTTCTTCAAGATATGGCCAAAATTTATATCAAGTTATATTTTATTATTTTGATCGATATGATATAATTTCGATATCGATATAAACAGTATTTTAAAAAGCCTTTTTAAAACTGCCAAGAACACCCACAACAGATGTATGTACCTATAAACTTCTAAAAAATGAATTTGCCAAGTCTACCCTAGTAAAAAAAAAGTAATAGATTTAAAATGCATTTATAGTGCAAGTATAGTTCTGTTAACATAAGTATAAGTCTGTTAACATATTTACTGACATACCGCTTGAGTGTGCCTATTTGAAGTGTACCTACAGTATACTTGCAATAGTTCCATTTTAGCACAATCAAATATATTTCAGTATACACTACCGTTCAAAAGTTTGGGGTCAGTACATTTTTATTGTTTCTTTTTCTCTTTTTTTTTTTAAGAAATTAATACTTTTATTCACCAATGATGTATTAAGTTAATAATTAAAAGTTTATTAAAAGTTAATAATAAATAATTTACATTGTTATAAAATATTTATATTTTGAATAAACACTGTACTTTTTAAACTTGTTATTCATGAAAGAATCCTGAAAAAAAAATTACAGGTCCAAAAAAATATTTGGCAGCACAACTGTTGATATTATCCAACATTGATCATTCTAATAATAAATCCGCATATCAGAATGATTTCTGAAGGATCATGTGACACTTAAGACTGGAGTAACAGCTGATAAAAATTCAGATTTTCATCACAGGAATAAATTCTATTTTAAAGTATGTTAAAATAAAAAACATTATTTTATATTGTAAAAACATTTTGCAATATTACGTTTTTTTTTGTATATTTTTAATCAAATAAATGCAGCCTTGATGAGCATAAGAGACTACTTTAAAGACTATTACAAGTCTTACTGACCCCAAACCTTTGAACGGTAGTGTATGTTTAGTTGAACTTCATCACTACTTCCGCAATATTAAAGCACATTAAGTACAAAATTAGTTGTTCCAATTTAGCAGACTTTAAATATACCAGTTTAGTATGCAAAAAGTACAGTTGCAGGGTATTTTTATTAGGTACGTAATATGTAAATGTATTTGTAGTATACTTAGCATTAAATAAATGTATTTTATTTTTTCACTAGGGTATAAAACCTTCTGTAAAACTATAATATTAAAAAAAATAAAAACTGTACAATAAATTAATGTTCACCTTTTATTTGTATTTAGCCGTCAAACAAACATAAGACTCTCAGGCTCACATTATTCATATTAATATCTATTAACTTTAAACTGTAACATAGGCTGATTATTTGTATAGATTGAAACAAAAATGCTTCATCCAGGATAAAGAATATGAACAGTGTTCAGAGTTGCTGCAGAAAACAGAAAAAAGAGTGAGCACAACAAAAACATGTTGCTGCAGACGGGCTTATTGAAAATGCAAATTCATTCTTTGCCAGCAGGAGGCGCTTTTGGAGCAGTAGAAACAGTGGTTTCCCGGTATCAGCTGTACACAAAGAAGTGCTCATGAACATTACATTATCAGATAAAATGAAAATCTTTTCCCTTCAAAGAAACATTCATATAACACTCATGCTGGGTTTTGATTTTAGTGATTTTAGTAGTACAACTTAAAGGTAACATTTCTAAATTTTGTTTAGTGTCCAGTTATTAGTCTAATGTTTCTGTTTGATTTTGTTTCAGATTCGTTTAAATTAACACATTTTTAAAAATAGTTTTAGTTACCAATAATACCCCTGGCATGGCATTAGTGCAATTACTTTTCAGCTCGGTGTCTCCAGAATAATTGGTTTTATTCTGGTGCATTCTACTTTTCCTGCCATTTCTGTCTGTGTTTTTTTTTTTTTTTTTTTTTTTTACTTTATGATATTCTGCAGGTATCAGTCAGAGCTACATCTCTCAGTGGCTTCTGCAGCAGGGTCTGGAGATGAGCGACTCCAAACGCAGAGCGTTCTATCGCTGGTACCTGCTGGAGCGCAACAGCCCAGGTGAGTTGTGATTTCTCTGCAGGGAGGTGATTTGCCAAAAATAAGGCAGTGGCCTGAATTTTGGGCTTGGAGCTGGCTTAAATTGGAAGAGAGTTTTATGTTTAGTTTAATTTAGTTTAGTTTTCTTTGGTTTTCTTTTGCTATTCTGCTATATTTTCCCTATATAGTTTGCATGGTCCTTGAGGGCTTTACATTAAAGAAGTCAAGTCTGTTTTGGAAGGACATGCCATGTTACGGCACTGAATTGAAATTCAATCAACTGGTGTCATTTCCCATCAATTATGCGCTTAGGTTAATGCTGTTCTTGGCACATTCAAGAAGTGTAGGTTGTGGCATTCGGAAATGAGCCTTAAAGCCTTTTAGGCTGTAACGCCGCCAACACCCCGCATCATCTCACATTTATAATACAGAGAATGTGTTGATGCGTAAAGGAGCTAATTAAGTAATGTGAAGCCCTCCAGGACCACTTCTGCTCTCCATCTCCCAGGTTAGATCTTCTTCTGTAGCACTCAGTCCTGATCCTGGGTTTGTCAAATGCTGGTTTTCATGTCCTCCCTGCACTGAGGTGCAATTAACACCCGACCCCACTAACAGAGCCCTGAGCATGACGCTTTTACATTCTCTACAGCGCTAGAGAATTGAGCATGGCTCCAAGAACCTAATCACTTTGAATGCCTATTAACACTGTTATCTACAATGACGTTTTCTCGAAGGATTTTTATTAACATTTGTTAACGGTCGTCACCATTAACAGCAAGTTTTCGGCCCTCGAAGGGACCCTAGTTAACACAGTTTTCTGATTGCCCAATTGGGTTGAAGGAATCAGATGGAGTGAAAACCAGCATGCTCAGGTCCCCAGGAGCAGGACTGACACTCCTTGGAATAGGCAGAGAGAACTGCTGATGCACCTCCTCCCCTGGTACTCTGCTCACCAGTCACAGTCAGGTAACGTCCATGCAGCAGGGAAACACAGCTTAAAGGAATAGTTCAAAAATGTAAATTCTGTCATTAATTACTCACCCTCATGTCATTCCAATCCCATAAGACCTTCGTTCATCTTCAGAACAAAATTAAGATATTTTTGATGAAATTCAAGAGCTTTCTGACCCTTCATAGACAAATCAACACATTAAAACAGAAAGGTAGGACATTGTTAAAATAGTCCATGTGACATCAGTGGTTCAACCGTAATGTTATGAAGTTATGAGAATACTTGGTGCACAAAACGTATTCTCGTAGCTTCATAACATTACAGTTGAACCTCTGATGTCACATGGACTATTTGAACAATGTCCTTACTACCTTTTTGAGCTGAGAACGTAGTAGTTATGTTGCTGTTTATTCAGGGTCAAAAAGCTCTCATATATCATCAAAAATATCTTAATTGGTGTTCTGAAGATGAATGAAGGTCTTATGGGTTTGGTACGACATGAGGATGAATAAATAATGACAGAACTGACATTTTTGGGTGAAACTATCCCTTTAAGTTTACTTCAATAAAAATGGTTTGTGAAATCAGTATATGTTAAGCTGCCTTTTTTACCGTCTCCAAAAACAGTTGATAAGAAGTTATATATTTCCAGCAGAGAATAGTACAGGAGCTGCAGTGAGTTCTGATCATATGCATAAGTAACATTTTTGGATCTGATTTGAGCTTTCGGATGAGTTGAACATTTTTAACTTTTGCAGCCAGATCATATGTGATTCTAATAAAATGTTCTAATACAAACTTAGTGCGAGGTGAGAATTACCAATATTCTTGCACTGTTATGTTATTTTTTAAAGCGGTCATCGGATGCAAAACTCACTTTTACCTGTTGTTTGAACATCAATGTGTGTTGGCAGTGTTTGTACACATCCACTCTATTATGATAAAAATCAACCCAGTGGTATTTTTGTAATCTTTAAAAGAAATATCCCCCTTTTCAAATCAAGCCATTCTTAGTTTCTTGTCTGTGTGACGTCACACAGACCCGCCTTAGACCCGCCCTGACTGAGCTGTAACAGTCCGACTCCGACCGCTATTGGGTCTACTCAGGTGCAGGGGAAGAGAAGAATGTCTCCGACTGGGGTGTTCTGTTGTTGGATGTAATAATGATCATAGCACTCCTCATTTACTCCCGACATCTGAGCCGCTGAAAACGCAGAGGATTAACGTTACTTTCGTTTTAGAAAAAAATGAAACCCGGCAACCTACATAAATGCATCTATGTTTGTGCAAATCATTTGTGATGCAGCTTCACCTACAGCAGAAGTGAGTATAAGGGTTTTTATGCATCTTTGCAAAAATTTCTTAATAATGTGCTAATTATCAAGTTTAGAGGCTAAATGTGGCTAATGTAAACAGACCGGCTCGTCACCTCACAGAAGAGAGGGATGGGGTGAGCAGAGCTCATTAGCATTTAAAGGAACATACAATAGAACGGCTCACTCTGAACAGGGCTGATTTTGACAAGGTAAAAAGGGTGTTTTTTACACTTAGCACTGAGAAGTTTTAACCAAATTATGTTATAAACTTCACATTAAGACCCTAAAGAATCATATCAGCTTGTGGAAAATGGGCATCCGATGACCCCTTTAAACACTATTTCTGTAAAATGGTTAGTTCTAAATAATTATGTCAGAAATACTTATTTTATATTATTTTATAATTATTTACATTGATTAGCTCTAAAAAAAACATTATGCAACATTATGATTTGTTGTTTTGTGTGGAAATTACGCATATGTTCATCACAACCAGTTATAACTGCCACTAGGCGGCAAAATGCGACAAACATACGGTAATAGTGGCTTTTACAGCAATAAGCCCCAAGAAGCTTTGCGTCGTGCCTAACAATGCCCTTTAGCTATTATAAATTCACTGTAAACCACGGCTTCACAGGACTTATTGCTTTTATAAAATTGTTATTCTATATACATAGTAAGGTTTAACCAAATAAACCACAGCAAATAAAGTGTAATGTTATTAATAAAATCATAAATCTTCCACCAAACAATGTAGTTCTACAGAAACGGTTGTGGTTGCAACAAAGTGCAACACACAAATGTAAGCAAAGGTGTGTGTAATTTACAACAGCTTTGAACATGCTTCAACCAATCAGAAACAAGGACTGGAACTATCCGTTTTATAAAGAATCTTTTATATTGGTCCTTTAAATTTAAAAAATAGTTAATTGAAAATGACACCTAATGTGTTACGAGGTTGCTGCGTGCTGGATGGAACGAGACGAGAGACGAGATAACAAGCAACAATAGATTTAATATAAACTTCTGGTAGCATAAGCTGGAACAGGCAGGAACACAGAGCGATAATCCACACACGTAGAACAAACAAACGTTAAAGACCGACAAGGGGCTAAAGACAAAGACAGACTTATAAAGGGTAACTAATAATGACAGACAGGTGAACCAAATAATGCTAACAAGGACAAAACCAAATCAGACAGATCAACGGGGGGAGACAATGGGAGAAACCAATAAAACAAACAGACAGAACTGTAACATTACGCCCCCCTCCGAATAGGCGCGTCCTCGCGCCGTAGAAAACAAAACAAAACAAAACAGACTAGGAGGCGAAAAAACAGAAAAACCAGAGTCCATGGGGGAGGAGGCTTCGGCGGAGGACGGAACCCCGGAAGGGGGACAAAAACCAGAGTCAACAGAGTCCAAGGGGGCGACGAAGGTGGGAGGAGCCAGGGAGGAAACAGGAGGGACCCGGAGCAGGAGAAGCAGAGGGAGACCCAGACCGCAGCCATGATGACCCACGGTGGAGCCGATGGAGGGAGGAGCCATGGTGGAGGAAGGGCTGACGACTCCAGGGGGCCGACCGACAGAGGCGGAGCAGCTGGCGGAGGAGCCCGAGGCGGAGACGGAGAGCCGAAGATCCAGGGCGACACCGAGGTTCCGGAGGGCCAAGGCGGAACCAGAGGCTCTGGCAACCGAGGCGTAGGCGGAGATCCAGAGGTCCGCGGCGGAACCGGAGCGACAGAGGATGAAGGCTGTGCCAGAGGGAGGGAGGAGGTCCACAGAGCCGGTGGGACGGAGTGACGAGGCGCAGCCGTAGGAACAGAGTCCTGAGGTGATGAAGGGCCGACGACCGACCAGGGCGGAGCCGGAAAGACGAGGGAGCCCGGTGGAGCTGGTGGACCGATGGGCGACAATGGAGACGAGGGCACTGAGAGCCGTGGTGGAGCCGCAGGGTCGGAGGGCCGAGGCGGAGTTCTGGACTCTGAGGCTGGAGGCGGAGATGAGGGATCCTCCAGCCCTGACGCCGATGGAAGCTGGCAGACCCGCGGCGAGCCCACTGCACAGGTAGTGGGCGAGCCCACTGCACAGGGAGTGGGCTGAGGGTGATCAGACAGGGGCTGTCAGGGGACAGCGGTGACCAGACAGACAGAAGAAGGGGGTGGGTGGGAATTCCATACCGACAGGTAGATCATGACAGGTAGGTATATCCGTAGAAAAGTCTATTAAATCTCCAGAGTTAGTTTCCAGAACTTCAGTAAAGAAGTCAATCAAGTCCCCAGAGTTCAGTTCAAGCTCACCCCCAGCGGTGGTGCAGTGGGCAGGGCTCTATCCACGCAGCACTCCACCTTTACGGTAGTTTTAGCCGGCTCTCGCACCTGGTCGGACGTGTTGGGCTCTGGCTCTGTGGCGATCCTTTGCTCTGTCGCTCGTGGCTCTGGCTCGTCATCCGCGGTGGGCTCGGGCTCATACTCCGCGTGTCGGGGTGATGGTTGGCTGGGCTCTGGGTCTTGAGTGGGGCTGACGTCCTTCTCGACGATGCCGACAGTCCATGACGATCTACAGGACGCCAGCACCCACTCGATGTAATCGGTGATGCTCTCTCGAGGACCCTCCCCGGACAGCTGCGCCTTGATGGTGGGGTTCAATCCCACCCGATAGAACGTGCACAAGCAGCTGTCCGGGTAGTGTGTGTGGCACGAGGTGCATAAAGTCTCTGGTGTGGTCCTCGAGAGAGCGATTCCCCTGCTCCAGGATGATGATCTGAACGGCAGGATCCATGAAGAAAAATCAAAAACAAAACACTGAGAAAAAGGACGAAAAAATAAACGTAGGGGAATCACGCCGGGTAAACTGTTTTGGTCGGTCTTTCTGTTACGAGGTTGCTGAGTGCTGGATGGAACGAGACGAGAGACGAGATAACAAGCAACAATATATTTAATATAAACTTCTGGTAGCATAAGCTGGAACAGGCAGGAACACAGAGCGATAATCCACACACGTAGAACAAACAAATGTTAAAGACCGACAAGGGGCTAAAGACAAAGACAGACTTATAAAGGGTAACTAATAATGACAGACAGGTGAACCAAATAATGCTAACAAGGACAAAACCAAATCAGACAGATCAACGGGGGGAGACAATGGGAGAAACCAATAAAACAAACAGACAGAACTGTAACATAATGGTGTTCTAAAACGGCATGATTTTCTTTCTTGGATGAAGCACAAACTGAGAAATTTAACAGAAAATCCGCTTTAAGTATCTCCTTTTGTGTTCCATGGAAGAGAATCATACTATTTTGGAACGAATTTAGAGTGAATAATAACAAAAGTATTATTTTTTTTAATGAACCATGCCTTTAATTTAGATGTTTAGTATTTGATAGTTGATATAGTATTTGACATATTTGATTGTTATTTCAGTTTGCATGTGTTATAATTCCATATTTTTGGATAATGTTCACAACAGGCGCCACATTGTCCATGCGTTCACTGGTTAAAGAGGAGCCTGACTGGAGGTTGGCTGGAAGCCCCGCAGACAAGGCAGCAGTTGGGCCTTTTAGACTGCGTAGAGGTAGTCGCTTTACCTGGAGAAAGGAGTGCCAGTCAATCATGGAGAGGTAAATCACAGAGCATTACTGTCTTTGGCACTGTTCAGACAGTAATTGTTTTTTCAGGGTGACATCTGTAAAAGAACATTTGCATGACTACTTTGAGATAAAACTTTCTAAAATGCACACATGCTGCATTTAAATACAACTCTCCATATTATCGATAGTTAAAAAATGGTGACAGTGTACCCATAAAATTGGAATATTCTCTTCATTCACAAGCATTTTTATTCTTAATGTCATTACGTCATAAACATCAAGTAGCCTGTTTTATTAGTCTGCACTTTTACACAGTGTTCTAAGGCTGTTCCTTTTTCCTATTGGTTGAAAATTGATCATGACATCCCAAGTCTTGTTCTGATTCGCTTTGTTTGTTCTCAGTTTCTTTATAGAGAATCAGTATCCTGATGAGGCAAAAAGAGAGGAAATTGCCAATGCTTGTAATGCGGTCATTCAAAAACCAGGTAAGTGATTGCAATCAGTATCTGAGCTGCCTTAGAACCAGACTAGTTGTAGCATTGCCATCTTTGTTGCAAATGTAGCTCATTGAATGTATAAATGCCAATTTACTTTTTGATGTAAATTATTAATTTCTTATATAAACGTTGTTTCAGGATGCAAACTGTCAGAATTTGAACGAGTCACGGCGCTCAAAGTGTACAACTGGTTTGCCAATCGGAGGAAGGAGATGAAGAGACGTGCCAACATAGGTGAGACCTTAAGAATGATAGCCTGTCACTGATTTTAGGTGACACAACCATTAGACATAGTACCCCTGTCTTTTTCACTCAGAGGCTGCCATACTAGAGAGCCATGGGATAGAGGTGCCCAGCCCCAGCTGCCACTCCAACAGCGAAGAGGTCGAGACTCAGGAGTTTGGAGATCAAGTCATGAGTCAGCGGTTCTCTGAGCAGGTTAGAGGATGTTGTAAATACACTTGGATTGGATTGTGGTCGGGATGGTTTACTTGAACGTAATGTTTTGTATCCAGGAGGAGCTGTCTCAGAGAAAAGACATTGAGCCAGAAGGTGCCATGCTACCTCCTGTGGAAGTGGTGTCTCCTTCAAGCCCGACCTCTCGACTCGTAGAGCGGAAGCTGAATGAATCGAAAAGGGAGGCTGCTGATGACGATTAACCAATGAGCCGAGTCTTATTTTTGTTCCAAAGTGGCTTGACGTGGTTGTTCTCAGCCAAGCCTGACACTCTAAATTCTCTGGTGCCTCTAGTGGTAGGGAGGCCACTCTTATGTATCTACAGTAATCATGCTTGTAGTAACGGCAATATTTACTCTATACAGTATATCGTGCATTCCAAGACAGTCTTAACGCTTCCCGCAAGAGGGAAAGATGCGTAAGGTGCAAACTAGTAACTTTCTCATCATGCTAAAGCTGTTTGCTTTTTTTCTCAGCGTTCTCATATACAGTTTCACCTGTTATTATCTCAAGCGAGCAGTCTAGAGAAACCTGCAGGACAGGTGTTTAATTTGACAGAACGGGCGCACTGAACCCTGTTTGAAGTCTGTGTGAATTTTAAGAGCTAAACGGTCTCTTAATTGTCATATGCAATAGTTAAAGGACAGGATTGGATAGAAACACCCCTCATAGATACAGTATGCCAACTCAGGTAGAACTAAACTTGGCAATTAAGTGAGAAGATTGCAGTTTTCACCATCAGTGTTTCTCACAACATGGTTCATTGGGTAGAAATGTGACCTGTCTCAAGCATACAGGATTGTGTACATATTATTTTTCACTTTTTTTTTCAGATGTGATCTGGAAGTAATATTCAGATTATCATGCCTCTGTTTTTGTATACACAACGATTGTAAGCTCTTTGTATCCAGCTATTTAAGCTATACTGACCCTGACTAGTGTGAGGGGTCTAAAATGCTTCAAAAGTCCCCTCCCCTTCCTCCCCAAGGTATTATTTGCTGTAAGCATCATTTAAGTACCTCTTTAATAAGGTAATGCAGTATGTAAAACTACAAGTATATTATTAGCATTTAATGCGACAGGCTGCTTTTCAATGGATTGATATCCACGGTTTGTTTTTCTGTGTCTTAACGAAAGCCAAAGCTAGGCCAAGTTGTAAAAGAATGCATTTTACATAAACGGTGTCAAATAAGTCTTGACGATTGCTTAAGGCACATCAGTGTGCCTCGGTGAGAAGCGCTTTGAGCGTGCAGAGACTATAAGCTGCACAGTATGATTATTCTGGCCTATCAGCTCTGTACACCAACAGGATTCAATGCTGCACGCTGATAAGGCCCCCTACTCTGTGCTTTTTCCTAATAATATAAAACAATAAAATGAATAAACAAATGTAGTGTTGAGTTTCAATTCAATTTGTGTTTGGGAAGGCAAGATTTTTTGCATGCTCAGGTAACATTATTGAGCCCAAGTTTGGCGTTGGTAAGATTTATTTATTTATTTTTTGGGGGGAGGAATTGTCTTATGGTTACTGAGGCTGCATTCATTTGATTAAAAAAATACAGTAAAAACAACATTGTGAAATTACAAATATAAAACTAATAAAAATGCTTTTTTATTTTATATATCTTTAAAACTGTCATTTATTTCTTTGATGGGAATGCTAAATTTAACAGCCATTACTCCAGTCTTCAGTGCTATATGATTGTTCAGAAATCATTCTAATATGCTGACTGGATGCTTAAGAATATGATTTTTCTTTTCTTTTTTCCAAAAGATAAGCATTTGTTTAAATGTTTAGAAATGTAGAAGAATATCCAAGATATGAATACTCTATGAATACTGTCTTCTACTGACTTTGCACTTCAAAATGTAAGTAAAAATGTATGTACTTTGCTGACCTACATAATCCTGTCAAATCAGCCATTAATGGTTTGTTTTAAATTTGTTTTTACTGTAACAGAGATAGTTCAGCGAAAAAATGCAAATTCTGACATTAATCACCCTCATGTTGTTCCAAAGCTGTAAGACCTCTGATCATCCTCAGAACAAAATGAAGATATTTTTGATGAAATATGAGAGCTTTCTGACCCTGCACAAACAGCAACATAGCTACTACGTTCACAGCTCAAAAAGGTAGTAAGGACATTGTTAAAATAGTCCATGTGACATCAGTGGTTAAACCGTAATTTTATGAAGGTACCAGAATACTTTTGGTGCACGAAGAAAACAAAAATAACAACTTTATTAACTTATTATCTTCTGTGTCAGTCGTCAATGTGCATTCGACAGTACCATGATGTGGGGGTTTGTAATTTATGGCAGAATTTTCATTTTTGCATGAACTTTAAAGGGGTCATCGGATGCTCATTTTCCACAAGTTGATATGATTCTTTAGGGTCTTAATAAAAAGTCTCTAATATACTTTGATTAAAAATTCTCAATGGTTTTGTAAAACAACACCCTTTTTAACTTGCCAAAATGAGCTCTGCAAAAATCATCTCATTCTAAAGGGGTTGTTCCTTTAAATGCAAATGAGCTCTGCTCACCCCGCCCCTCTCTTCTCTCTGTGGAGAGACGAGCCTGTTTACTTTAGCCGCGTTTAGCCGCTAAACTTCCTAACTACCACGTTATAAGGAAAGGCGATCGCAAAGATTAATAAAAAAACGCTTATACTCGCTTCTGCTGTAAGTGAAGCTGGATCATGAATGATTCGCGCGAACATAGAAGGATATATGTAGATCGGGAGGCGCATTCCCTTCACAAACAAATGTAATCCACTGCATCTTCAGCAGCTCAGATGTCGGGAGTAAATGACGACCACTATGTTCATTATTACATCCAGCAACACAACACCTCAATCGCTCAATCAGAGATATTCTTGTCTAACTTACATCCCTGTTTCAGCATCGAAACAAGGAAAGTTACTGGACTGTTACAGCTGGTCTGAGGTAAGAGCTCATGTCAATCAACTATCGTGGGAGCAGCCTGTGTCGGTGTGACTGAGAACGGCTCGATTTGAAAAAGGGGATATTATTTTTACAGATTAATTAAAAAACCCCTGCATGGATTTTTATCATTATAGGGTAGATTTGTACATACACTGCCAACACACATTAAACAACATAAAAAAGTGAACTTAGCGTCCATGACCCCTTTAAAGTGTGTGTAGTTTTGTGTATTTTTGCGACTTTGGAGCCCCCTACAGTTAAGTGAGTGGAATTCACTGTCGTAAATACTTTTTTAGCATCGCTACAAGTGCATTTGTTGTTGCCAAAAAAGCAATCCGCCATTTTCGCAGATATTCTTCACCAAATGTACATATTTCCGTCCCAGAACGGACTTTGGCGGGAAGCCTGGGAAAAAAACTAAAGTCATTCACTTCATTAGAAGGTAGGGTACTATCAGAATGATTTTAGGAAGAAACTCGCATATTTTGCTGATTTTCGCTGCTGAAAATGGTCAATTACTGTCATGTTTGAGGGTGTACTAATCTGTCGGATCGGGAAAAATATTTGGAGTAAGTTAAATTAGACGGACAAAATCAAGAAGAGTGCAAAAAACTGTGTGAGGAACAAAAAGCGTTTGTGGTTGGCCAGACTTAACCAGGATTCACAGGGCAAGCTTCTTGACAACAGGTAGGTGGAATATTATGCTAATATTTTAATTAATACTGCTCATACATATTTGTACCACCTATTAACTTCAGTTTGTCAAAGTAGTGTGCCCTTTCCTGCTTACTAAGTCCTTCTCTATATGATTTAACAGCTTCCAGACGTTTTTTCCTTTTTTAAAAAAAAAAAAAAAAAAAAAAGTAAACAGCTATGCTTTGTTCATAGCTCATGCATTAATACTGTCTTTTTTTTTTTTTTTTACCCGGCCTGTCAGTAGCACAGATAACACATGACAGTGTGTATGTGTAGCTATGCTATCATCGTTCACAGCCTTTTTTTTTTTTTTTTTTTACATGTAATTAATTAATTAATTAATTTAATTTGATATACCTTTTTATTTAACTATACTTAACCATACTGTGACAGACAAGACCAGGGGACAGAGAAAATAGGAGAGAGAAAAATAATAATAATAATAATAAAATAATAATAATAATAATAATAATAAAAATTCTAACATAAAAAAAAGGGAAGAAGAAAACAAACAAACAAAAATTTGGGGAGAAAGTCAACAGTGGAGGGGGAGAGAGAGAGAAAAAAAAAAGAGAAGGAGGATAGAAAGAGAGAGAAAGAACAAAAACAGATAATCTGCTTCCATACCTGCTGACAAAAAGAGAAAACAACAGAAGACACAACAGCAGAGAAACTGCAGCAACAACCAGCGTCATCATGCATTAATACTGTCAATAAATGTAGTATTTTTAGAAAGGTACTTTTAGAATTTTTACCTTCTGTGTCCGTCTCTGTTGGCATGCATATCCCCTCAGCATTTGTTGGTAACGTTATACCTGTCGTTGCCTTCTGTTTATTTTATTTTTTTTTTCGCCAAGAGTTGTGTGTCTCTTTTTTCTGTTATTTAACGAAGTAAATATCAGTTCATGAGTTCACCCTTACATCTAATCTGGTGGAGTAAACAGTAAGCATATTTTGGCGTGCTGTCCTGGGGGACGGCTCCGAGCCCGGAATATGGCCCGAACCCAGAGAACTCCCCCCATCCCAAGTATAGGATAAGGATAGATTAAGAGCGAGGAGTTGGGGTGGAGGGGGATGCCGAAAAACAGTCGAATGACGGAGGTAAGTCGGCTGTGTGCATATATATGACTTGTGCTAGTTTGGATGATTAGCTAGACGAGTTGCACCTGTGCCAAATTAGTTGATTATCTGATCGTGCTCCTCCCAAACTTTGTTATCAAACATCATATAAAAAAGGAGTTCCAAAAACAGAAATATCTGATCATCGTTCATATCGCCGTTTACATTACAATTGCATTACCAAGGCAACGACTAACACATTTGTATTAGAGCCCGACCGATTTATCGGCAGGCCGATATTATCGGCCGATATTAGGCATTTTCCAAACTATCGGTATCGGCATTTATAATGGCCGATAAATGAATATTTCAAAAATAAAATAAAAACGGACGAAACACCCTTCAACCATGTCATGAGTGTTGGCGTTGTATAGTTTGTCCACCAGAGGGCACTCTACACCGTCCCTGTTGGCAACACTCGTGTATAACGCGCCACACATCCTGCAACCTGCTGATCCAGCCAGAGCCGGGCAGAGAGAACCAGTTATCCGCGAGTGAGATCATCGGTGAATTGTGTTCATGGTGAGTTGGTCACGAGGCATACATTGCTTGAATAACAATTAAAAGAACATCCCCATCAGTTCTCTTGACTCAAATAAGCATGACAAAAGCAAAGCTAGCTAATGCCACTATCAGTGGAAGACCGCTAACGTTAACATTAATGAGCTTGGAAACCACAACGAACTTATTCTGCCTAAATAAAGTAATGATTACTGTATTTTAGGGCTGTGAAATTAATCGAAATTCAGTTTCAATTTCGATTTCTGCTTCAAACGATCGTGAAAATGCAGTAATCGAGATGAAACGATTATTGCGCCCCATTCCGCCCCCTTTCCATTGGTGCGATTTCGCTCCTTCATAAAAGTCTAATTTCACATGCAAGTAAACAAAATCATGTAACGCGACTTTCATAAAACGGGACGTGCTTGATTTATTAATGTTTCTTTGATGTTGTGTTTTTAAAAGCGCATAAGAAAACTTGTGCTGTTCTGTATATGCGCTCAGAGACGGAGCAGAACACGGACATGTAAAGTTATCTTTTAAGGTGCGCCCCTAAACGCTCAAATACATGCAAAAATATTTCAAAATGAGGCGCTTGGTGATTGTTTATGTAAACGCTAGTCAGTTATGTCTTAAATGATCATAAACAGTTGAGAATGAAAACACGTGTGCAACAGTATATTGGACCCGTGTGGTTAAAGCGGCAACTCATAATATTCTCTTCTCTGTGCCTAATATGAATAAAACGTAAAAATACAAAGAGAAAAATCACTCACTGCTCTTGAAAGAATGACATTTGTAGTTTTAATCAGAAACAAAACATGTTTAACTATTACAGTAAAACGCCGTTTTATTTTACATTCAAATAATTACATTCAATTTCTGTAGTATTGTTAGACTACTTTAGACTTGCATAAAAGTATTCAGTATTTTTTAAAGCACTGTTTTTTTTATTTGTATCTTTTTTTCTGCTGTATTGCTATCTTTAAATTAATCACTAATATAAAGTTTTGGACCCTGTCATAATCGTGTTAAATAATCGTGATTACAATATTGACCAAAATAATCGTGATTATGATTTTTGTCAAAATCGAGCAGCCCTACTGTATTTATAACTAGCATATCTCTAGTTACAGTCCCTGCATTGTAAAATGTAAGTTAGACTTGCGAGGAGTGAACATTTCGACATAGAGAAAAAGTATCAAACGTAGCTTGTGCATAAAAGTTAGCTTTTCCTTTACACGTGTGTGAAATCCAATGACGCCAAGTGTGCTTTGCAGACTGTCGTTCAGCCGCAGCATTAACGAGTCACATAATGAATTTAGATCGCTAAATAGTAGGTTTTAGAAGGCAGGCAGCAACTGATGATTGAAAATGGTTTGATGTAGCTTGGTGGAAAGAATTTAAAAAGTGCAGGTAAAGGGATAAGCAAGCTGACATTGTAATTATAAGGTAGCTTAATATATTTTGATGTTCCTCTGTTCTGTTGTGACAATAAAAGATTATTATGTTAGTTAAAACATATTATGTTAGTTAAAACTCATAGATAACTACAAATAACTAATGTTAGGGAAATCTGTTAATGTTTTGTTGCGCGTTTCTGAAATAAAAAAAAAATATATATATATATCGGCCGATATATCGGAATATCGGATTTTAAAACCAACAAATATTTGTATCGGTATCGGTCTTCAAAATCCTTTATCGGTCAGGCTCTAATTTGTATTTACATTCCAAAGAGTTCCGTTATCAGCACCACAGTGGAAAATGAAACCGTATCCGTGCTGACTGGCCCGGATCGGAACGGAACGGAACGGTTAAGCGAAGAAAACGGTTCGGCCCGATAGTGGAAAAGCGGCTATTAACAGTGAAATCCATGCTTTTGTTTACATCCGAGTATCACCAATATGGCCGTGCATCTGGGTAATTGACCAAATTGTGACGGAAGTGCAATTCCTCTATGCAACTTTTTCCTGAGTAACTGATTAACAGTACCATGAAGGATTCTAACTTCTGTTTGCTTTCGTGATCCGGTCTCCATAGAAATCCATGTTAAAACGGAGTAAATATAAATAAATATATAAATAAAACTAAATATGTGCACAGTGTGCAGGTTTAACATTTTATTATTGGCTCAGAAAAATGTTAATTTGACTATAAACACCAGCACCGCTTTAAAAAAAAAGGTGGATAGCAGTAATTCAGTTTCAGTGTGTGTTGGAAGATGATTGTGCTGCGGTACTTGCTTTTTGGTAGTTTTCATACCAGACATCTTAACTTAGTAAATAATGATTTGTGCTGAGTGAAACGCTTCTTTCTGGTCAGACATATTTTTCTGCAATGCACTACTGGTTCAGTCATGTTATAAACTGTTCTATTCTGTTACATATTGAATCCTGTGTGTGTTTACGCTAGTGGACTCAGGACTTGATGATTTGATGGTTTCACTTTACTGTTGTCTGACACTGTCAGCTTTTCTTTACCTTCTTCTGCCGTCACTGGAAGAATGACAAAAGCTTGAATGTGTAATGCTATTGAAAGTCTTTTTCATAGACGATAAGTGCATTAACATATCAAAAGAGTAACTTCAGGCTTACCAGTCAATCAAAAATATTATGGCTTACATAGTTTATGCATTGTAATGATTGTATGCATCATTTTATTCCATTTAAGATGCCCCTTTTGAAAGGCAGTGTTAGCATGCAGAGATTTTATTCTTAAACAAGATCTTTTGCTGAGGTGGAAAGACAGAACAAGCTGTTACTGGATTGTTATGTGTAAATGGAGACAGAGGAGTCATCCTCACAGTCATGTTGATTGGTTTTGTTGCTGTCCATGGTGCTGCAGGTGTACGTGTATCAGAGAAACACTGTATTGTATATAGTAGACACTGTGTTTCATACACTTTTTGTATAAAGGGAAGTTAGGCATCCCTTCAAAGATCCCAGGAACATGATCTTGAAAAATGGAAAGAAAACTGTCTAAAAGAATCTCTGAAAACAAAGCCTTTCTGAATGCTTCTTTGTCACCGGGAAGATGGATTGTGGAAAATTACACAACTTCACAATCAAGGCGTTGGGGGTGTTTACACTAGAACGGCTCAATTGCCCTGGCAAGCGTTATTGTGGTGGATCCATCATCGCCAACAAGTGGCAAGTATTCTCTGCAGCTCACTGTCTCTTCCTGTAAGTACACTCACAAACTCTTTGTACGTTTCCAGCTGAAATATATAACAATAAAAGTATTTTGCTGTAGCTAGTCAAAATTCAAAGCACGATGCCCACAGTAACATAAGCCATTTTCAGTTGTAAGTTAAACTAAAAGTAACGTAATTTTACATGATAAATTACATGATTAAGGAATATTCTGTTTCCAGCCTCATGTCTGTGAACTGTATCTGTGGAATGACTTTGTCAATTATAATTTTAAATTCTTTGTTCTGGTTGTTACTTTCTGTGAAGTTTGAGTCTATAGAGAGCTGCATCTGTTGATGCTCACAGTTGTTTTATATTCTTTTTGCTCTGGACTGGCAGAGTGATTCTAGAGGTCTACTTATGTTTGAGGCTGATAAGACATGGTACCCGTCAGGGATCACTAGCTAGGGATTGGCCTGAGCAGAACCTGATAAGCCAGGTGTTTACAAACACATTTCTCATTATCTTGGCTGGATTAAAAGGATAGTTCACCCAAAAATTAAAATTACTCCATGATTTACTCACCTTCAAGCCATCTGAGATGTATATGACTTTGTTCTTTCATACGAATACAATCAGAGTTATATTTAAATAAATGTCTTGGCTCTTCCAAACTTTAAAATGGCAGTGAATGGGTGTTGAGATTTTGAAGTCCAATGAAGTACATCCACCCATCATAAAAAGTACTCCACACAGTTCCATAAAGGCCTTCTGAAGCGAATCAATGTGTTTGTGTAAGAAAAATATCCATATTTAATATCCATATATAAACTGTAATCTCTAGTTTCTGCTAACTGTCGTACATGTGTTCATGAGAGAGTGGCGTTCCAGTGAATGACATAGGATGTAAAGTTTTAATATGAATATTTTTCTTACACAAACACATCAATTAGCTTCAGAAGGCCATTATTAACCCCCTGGAGTTGTGTGGAGTACTTTTTATGATGGATGGATGCACTTTATTGGACTTTATTGGAAAATCCAAGAGCTCCATGGACAGTGATGAGTGTATAAATCAGTGGTATCTAAAGATATGAAAAGGTCTGCTATGTATTAATATTAATTATTAATATTAATATTTTTCTTTTAGTTTTGCATAGCAAAGAACCTCAAGTCTCATTAAAGGAGAAGTTCACTTCCAGAACAAAAATTTACAGATATTTTACTCACCCCTTTGTCATCCAAGATGTTTGTGTTTTTCTTTCTTGAGGAAATTTTGAGGAAATAATTTCAGGCATTATCGCCATATAGTGGACTTCAATGGTGCCCCCAAGTTTGAACTTTCAAAATGCAGTTTAAATGCAGCTTCAAATGACTCTAAACGATCCCAGCAGAGAAAGAAGGGTCTTATCTCATTACAAATTGACAATTTATATACTTTGCAACCTCAAATGCTCTTCTTGTCTAGGTCTGTGTGAACTCAAACTTTTTTCCCCGTTCAGTAGGGTCAATATAGGTATGTCGAAAAAGTCCCATCTCGTTTTCTTCCCCAACTTCAAAATCGCCCTACATCACTGCAGAAGTACCAACACAGTGTTTACAAAGTGAGCATGCAAAGAACATCAAACGTCTTTGTAATATCTGATAAATCTCTCACTAAAGATAAAATTATAATTCAAGATCCTTTTCAATTTTATTGAACCATTTATGCAGTTTTAGCTACAAATAAATTTTGACTACTAAGAAAACACTTTGGTCAATGGTTTGTTATATAAAAAGCATTTTTAGATCTTTTAGATTATTTGTATTTCAATTTACATTACAGTTTATATAATAAACCCTTTATTTTATTATATTAATAATAATTTATTTGTTTAAATATTTTTAAGTAATCTTGCAGCCCTTCTGCTTGAGAACCACTGGTGTTTGTCAGATGATTTTATCAGAGCATGACCAGTAGGGGGCAATGATGTTTATTATTTATCTGTTGCTACAGAGAGGATGAGATGATAAGACAATTATCACTGGTTTGATAGGCTCTTAGATTTTACTGTAAATTACATTTCAGTGCATATAACTCAAGGCTATCTTCACTGTTTTTTAAAGCTTTAATTTGGTTAAGTCATTATAATGACAAACTTTGCAATGAAGAGCTGTTTTGCTGGAGCGGCTCTCCTAGTGCATGACACAAGAGCTAAAATAACCAGTCTGCATAATATGAAATGTGGTAATATGAAGGCGCTGTATCAAAGCAATAACACACTGTAATGGAACTAAAGGAGCTATAAGGGAGCATGAACTCAGGTCAGACTTCCTAAACAGACTACCTTATTTTCATGTTGACAGGAAAATATCTACCCTGCCTGTTCCTCTGAGCGGGTCATGTTCCTTCTTTAGCGTTTATTCTCTCCATAGCCCCTCCCCGTGGGAAAGCTGGCCTCATGTGATTGTGGTGGCCCATACTGGAAGCTGTGGTCGCAGCACTGACTCTACTGGTGCCAAAAGAATGGAGGACTAGACCCACACATGCACACACACACATACACTCAAGCCTAAACATTTGCTAACATAAACACACACCACGCTCACACGCGAGTCTCTCTACACACAGTCCACACGCCGCTCGCATGAGAATCTGCCCTATGTTTCCTCGTTGCGCCACATCCCTCACAGACACACAGTCCCGCCACAGTCTAGCACACGCATACACACATTCCATGCCCATTTTAAAGTTCAAACTGGGGAAAGCACACAACCAAACAAACAACAACCCAAGAGTAAAAAAGGCACCACTTCTTCATCACATCACCATAGACCAACACTTTGATGTTTTGTTTTAATTGCTCTCTTGGTGGTAAAACACATGATTATTCAGTTTTTATGGTTAACACCACTTTTAATTTGAGACCGTCTTGTAAATGATGCATACCGTCTTTCCGGTGGTGTCGCTGGAAAGCTGATCTGTTTCTTATGAGTCGGATATAATGGTTGCCCTCTGTTACAGAATGTGCTCATTTGTACTTTTGTTTAAATGCACTTTTGTTTCATTCTTTGTAAATTGCCTGTTTCTAGAATGTTTGTCAGATTCTTCCTAAGAATCAGTGTTGTGCATGGCAGTGCTGAATAGAGATAAACAGCTGGGTTCCATTGATTTAAATGTAAATGACTTAGTAATAAGAAATCGGCTGTGAGTGACAAGATTGTTAATCGATAGTGTATGCTTTTGTTGGAGCCATCACCTATTATGCAAAATCCACTTTTACATGGTGTTTGGACATAAATATGTGTTTACAGTGTGTGAACACAACCACCCTACAATGATAAAAAAAATCCACACGCTCCTTATTTTATAATCCCCATTAAACCAAATCAGTCTCACTATGCATGCCGTTTTGATTCTCTAAGCAATGTGACATCACATTGTTTAGGCCCCGCCCACAGCCCCTGACTAACAGGCCTGCATTGTCATTGTTTCCACCCTCAGCAAGTTGAGTTTGGTTATATGCTACCCTCCTTTTTCTCCGTGCTCGAGCAGCTTGTAAGCAATGCCAGTGTTCTGTTTTTTGATGTAAGACTTAACACAAGAGTCTTCATTTTCTCCAAACATCTGAGCCACTGAGGACGCAGTGGATTACTTTTATTTTAAGTTAATGCGCCTCAAAATCTACCTAAATACGTTTATGTCTGCGCAATCATTTCACTCCAGACTGCTTTGCAAATGTCATGTTCTTATAGATCTTAGCTAACTTTTAACTGTATTTGCATGCGCACGTTATCTGTAACGTCACGCTGTTTCATCCCACTTTCGGTGTGTTTGGCTTCCCACATGTACGGCTGAACACCAGTTCTCTCGCTCTCAGTCATGTTGCTTTTACCGGCTGTTTATTGCTGTAGGTGTATACACTACACCCTCTTTTAAAGACAGGGCAGGAATATACAGCTCATTTGCATTCAAAGTGATACACACCAAAACAGCTCTTTTTTTTTTTTTTCTTAGACAGACCCCAAAAATGACATTTTCCACATGTTATAATAAATGATCTGTGGGGTGTATTGAGCATAAACTTCACAGACGTATTCTGAAGACACCCAAGACGAATAATACAACTTGTAAAAAGGGGCATAATATGTGCCCTTTAAATAATAATTTTTAAAGGCAGAATCCTGGTGAAAACTACATCACATATGTGATCCTGTCAGAAAACTCTTTAGCACCGCCCATGCATGAACCACTGCAAATGATACATTCACTTTCCCCATGCTTTCAAACAACTTAAATACAATGCGCTGAATGTATCATATATTTTTATGTAACATAATAAGCATTTTAAAATCAATGGTTTTATATTTCTCCATCATTTTTATTTTGATTGTCATATTATTGTTTAGGACTGCAATGATTCCTTGATTGTATTCGAGTATTCAATTTTATTTTATTTTTTTTAAATACCGGAAGTGAAGCATTCCACATATTAAACCCATTTGAAAAATCATAATAATGCACAATGCTATTAAGAATTCACAAACACTATGATGCAGTTAAATAAATATATGGCATGTAGGTTTAATATATGCACTTTAATTGTTTAAATGTGTGTTGGTTACCTACTTGCTTGTCAGAGTGGCTCCATTCACAATAAATGCTGCTACACAAACTGTTATCCTTTACTTGTGTGGAGTGTCTCAAACTCCATCTTTGCATGTTGTTGCGAGTTTGGGTTTATTATAACGTTCATCTGGGAACGCAACGTGCACTATTTCATCAAATTTGTAAGGTAAATAATTTATAAACATACACAAACACAGGAGAATACATCAATATCTTTCTCAATATGCTAACTGTTCATCGCAAGTTCAAAATAAATCATTTAAACCCTCACTCTGTGTTTACACATTTTGAGGTCCACATATTGAAGAAATTACAGTGGCTGTACGTTTTCGATCTTAAAGAAAGGGCCAAATGTTAAAGATTAAGTGGACATTTAAATGTTGTTTAGTCAATATTAAACATGGATTAGAACAGCAATTTACAAATAATTTACTCACCCCCCTTGTCATCCACGATGTTAATGTCTTTCTTTCTTCAGTCGTAAAGAAATTGTGTTTTTTGAGGAAAACATTTCAGCATTTTTCTCCATATAATGGACTGATATGGTGCCCCGATTTTGAACTTTCAAAAGGCAGTTTAAATGCGGCTTCAAAAGATCCCAAATGCGGTTGTAAAAGATCCCAGCCGAGGAAGAAGGGTCTTATCTAGTGCAATGATCAGTTATTTTAATAAAAACTTTTTAATGCCAAATGCTCGTCTTGTCTTACTCGGCCTGGACTGTTTTTGTTCCTGTTCAGTGTTAGGGTATGTCGAAAAACTCCTATCTCATGTTCTCCCTCAACTTCAAAATCGTCCTATATCGCTGTTTTACCTTTTTTGTTAAGGGTGTTTGATCTTTTTTGCATGTTCACTTTGCAAAGACTGGGTTGGAACTTCTGCAATGATGTAGGATGATTTTGAAATGATTTTTGAAGTTGAGGGAGAAAATACGGTCTGAATTTTTTCGACATACCCTAACTGTCTTGAGCCAGAATACACAGAGTTCAAGAACTGCAAGGCAAGATGAGTGTTTGAGAATAAAAAGTATTTAAATTCTATTTTTTTATGTAAATAACTGATCGTTACGCTAGATTCTTCCTCGGCTGGGATTGTTTACAACTGCATTTGGGATCATTTGAAGCTGCATTTAAACTGCATTTTGGAAGTTCAAAATCGGGGCACCATATCAGTCCATTATATGGAGAAAAATCCTGAAATGTTTTCCTTAAAAAACATAATTTCTTTACGACTGAAGAAAGAAAGACATGAACATTGTGGATGACAAGGGGGTGAGTAAATTATTTGTAAATTGTTGATCTGGAAGTGGAGTTCTCCTTTAATTATTGTTTCTAATACATTATGTATTTGAACAGTTTTGTTCAGTAAAACCATATTATTACTTGATACTTTATTTGAACTAATTATTATTGCCTCATTGCTATTATAGATGTATTTTAAGTCATTTTAAAGATCATTGTTCACTTATTTCTATTTTTACTACACACAATATATATATATATATATATTCTTTTTTTATGAATGACCTCAGAAGACTTAAGTATTAATTTGCAGCTGCTAGACAGAATATTTTTAAATTGAAATTGACTATTCTTAGCTGATTCTTCGAAGTATATCCACGTTTTTTTCTGAACGCGGAAGCCTTGTGCGCCTCGTAATGGAGAGAAGCTTTACATTTCCAACCCTGCGCGTATTTCTATATTTATTTATATTTAAAAAGTTTAAATTAAATTAATTCAGGCTATCTTTTTACTCCATTTTAACATGAATTTCTGTGGAGACCGAAACACGAAAGCATCCAAATAGACGTTAGAATCCATCATGGCGGCGGTCATCGTTTACTCAGGAAAAAGGTGGATAGGTAAAATGATAAAATAACTTAATCTTAAATTAAAATTTTATATTCACGTATTTATTTGGTCATTACCATCAACAAAAAACAACTCCCTTCAGGGTGATACACGACCCATACATTTCACCTTGTGGTTCTAATCATTATCTCTCACATAGTGTTCTGTTTATTCAATGTATAAATCTGAGGATATGTGTACGTCGAGATTGTTTTTTTCTTTTCTTGTGTGTTTTGAAGAAAGCGGGTTAGTTTGGTTTTACTCTAATTACAGTCTGTAGATGGAGAGTGGTTGGCAGAGACACTGAGAGGGCACACAGTGTGCCTGGTTTCCTCATGCTGTTGCAGGATCAGGGCCAGCAGCCACCATGTTTTCACTGAGTGGCCGCCGTACCGCAGTATTCTCATCACCCTCTCTGGAGACAGCTAAAGAAAACAGATGCTCTAAATGGCACCTTACTCTTATAGCACCCAGAGGAGTCTTTCAGATAACATTCAGTTGTACTTGGTGAGTAAGTCTCTGCTTTAAAATTTATAGGCATTTTGTTTTAGGATTTTTCCCTTTTGAAATAGCTTTTTAATAGGGCTTTTTAGGCCTGTGGAAGGTCAGTTGAACAAAACATTGCTAATAAAATTTCCTAATGATGCAAGTTGGAATAGTCCGCAGGATTTGTACATTTTTTCTGTTTAAATTGGCTTTTTGATAAAATAAGTTGGTGTTGGTATAGAATAGCAGACAAGAAAAGGCATAACATTGGTAAAAGTTTTTTTTTTTTTTTTTTTTTTTTTTTGATTTTGTGATTCAGGAAAAAGGAAACTAAGACACTGACAAAATTACGTGTATATGGCCCTGAGAGAATTGTAATCAGCACGTTTTGCTCTAGTGCTGCCATCTTCTGGAAGCTCCATGCACTTGCACATAAGTAAGTGAACAAGAGGAACACTGTTTTGATAAGGCACATTTTTCTTTATGTAATCTCTCAAATGTATATCATGTCAGAGTCCATGTTAATGCATAAATGACAGAGTAAACAAGTACACTAATAAAAAAGATAAAAGATCAGAGTTCTAGAAAATTCCAGTATCTAGATCTCAAAATCCAAGTTCCTTTAACTCATCCAGTCTTTCCGAGAGTCGCATTTACCTGTGATTTTACACTTGAATTCTACAGTCCATTTCATTTTCCTCATATTTTTTTATTGTAAACATATCAAACTTTTTTGTTTCATTTTCTTATTTCTAAACTCTCTGAAAAAAGTACAGAAGGAGACACAGGGGTATTAATATATACAATTTATGTATTAATATGCCTTCTTTAGTGTATCTTTAAAATGGGTACCATCCCAGTGACAGCTTTTGTACTTTTTTTCTGAGAGTTGAAGTGCTATTGGAGTTGGAATAGATGGAACTAAATAGACATTATAATTTTAATTGTTCAATGCTTAGTTCCTTTTAAAGGTGGTCATAAATAAGTCCAAATGACCAAGAAATGTTTTTTTTTTCCTTTCCAGGTTGTCATAAACTCCAAACGTCTGATTCAGAATGCCCCAATCTCTGTGCCCCAGGCCTGTCCGGACTTACTGGAGCTGCCCAAACCCCTGCGACCTGGTGCTGGAGACCCCAGAGGGGCGAAGGGTCTGAAGGAAATCTGGGGAGGGGAGGAGTTGGAGGTGGATGAGGAGGATGATGGGATTGTGGGTCCATCAGGTGAGTGCTGTTGAAGTCTGTGTGGATGTCCGGGAATAGAGGGCAGCCGACGAACTGGGGTCAACGCTGGACTCAATATCGCCCCCTGGGTGCTCAAAGATCCCACTCGCAGGGCCGGTGAAGGGTAGCCCAGCAATGCCGCAGTGGCATGGGGGGCCAGATCCCGGCGGGTGGCTGGGGGAAACGGGCTAGACGAGGCTGGAGACGAAGCGGATGCTAGCTGATGAAAAGAGGGCCAGGGCCAAGGAGGAAAAGGCAGAGCGGCGGGACTCTGGAGGAGAGGGTCCAGCTCACTGGCGCAGTGGCTGAGGTGGGACACGAGGCGTGCGCCGATGGGGTCTGAGGATTCAACTCCCTCCAGAGAGCTGAGGTATCTTACCACTTCTCCAACACACTCCCGAAAGCCAAGAGTCCTGTAGTCCACCGCCAGAGCACGAGCATCAAAGTAGCCTAGGATAAATAACACTTAAATTATCAACTTGATAGATAAGGCAGGGTTTTTAAACTTTTTTTTATACCAAGAGCTATCCACAATTATGCTGATACCCTTTTAAGGCAGCTCCTTTCTAAAATACACTACTAGTCTAAAGTTTCGTAATGTTTTTTAAAGAAGTCTCTTCTGATCACCAAATCTGCATTTATTTTAACCAAAGTACAGCAAAACCAGTCAGTTTTCTATTTGAATATATTTTAATATGTAATTTATTCCTGTGATTTCAAAGCTAAATTTTCAGCATCATTACTCCAGTCGTCAGTGTCACATGATCCTTCAGAAATTATTCTAATATGCTGCTTTGCTGTTCAAGAAATATGTATTATTATTATTATTAATTATTATTAATTATTATTATCAATATTTAAAACAGTTGAGTACATTTTTTCAGGATTAAAAAGATCCAAAGATCAACATTTATCTGAAATAAAAACTTTTGTAACATTATACATTATACCATTCAAAAGCTTAGAGTCAGTCAAAGTTGTTGTTGTTGTTTTTTTGAGAAAGAAATTATAGAAATTAATACTTTTATTTAGCAAGGGTGTTTTCAATTGATCAAAAGTGATGATGAAGACATTTTCTCAAAAGATTTCTATTTCAGATAAATGCTGTTCTTATGAACTTTTTATTCATCAAAGAACCCTGAAAAAATTCAACTCAGCTGTTTTCAACATAATATTAATAATAAATGTTTTTTGAGCAGCAAATCAGAATATAAAAATGTTTTCTGAAGGATCATGTGACTGGAGTAATAATGCTAAAAATTCAGCTTTGAAATCACAAGAATAAATTACATTTTTAAATATATTCGAATAGAAAACAGTTATTTTAAATAGTACAAATATTTCAAAAATGTACTGTTTTATTGTACTTTTGTTCAAATAAATACAGGCTTGGTGAGCAGAAATGATCAGATCAGTAATGACTGCTGAAAATTCAGCTTTTCTTCACATGAATAAATTTAATTTTTAAATATATTGAAACACAAAGCTGTTATTTTAAATTGTAATAATATTTCACATTATTGCTATTTTTACTGTATTTTTGATCAAATAAACATAAGAAAGTTCTTTTAAAAACATAATAAATGTCATTTAAATAGTAGTAGGAAAAAATGTAAGCATTGTTTTTTCAAATAAATATGCTGTTATGTCAGACTACTAAAACAGAAAAATAGATTAAAAAATGATTTTAAAAACTTTAAACG
This sequence comes from Labeo rohita, assembly GCF_022985175.1. NCBI lineage: Eukaryota > Metazoa > Chordata > Actinopteri > Cypriniformes > Cyprinidae > Labeo > Labeo rohita. The sequence goes on along the minus strand of NC_066887.1, from coordinate 11,956,520 downwards.
TAATGATATCTGACCAACATAAATGTGAACTTTTTCACAAAAAACATCAAGTGCTGTTTGAGCTTGTAAACATCACTGTTACAATGCTAGGATGATGTACAGTAGATAGTTACTATGCAGCTGGTAAGGTTCATGACCATAACACAAACATGCGAGTCGGGTTATGCGCTTAAGTGAATATTTGAGGTTATGGAATTGCCAAATTCCATAACCTAAAGAATGAGCAATGGCAATAGTAGCAGTAACACTGTATATGGTTAAGAAGGTTCAGCTGTAATCTTCTCTCACCTTTGCCACCCATGGCATGCAGCAGTTTCAGATGATCCACGGTCATCTGAAGAATCTCAGCCTTTTCCAGTTTAGAGGAGCCCTGACCGAGTGGGGATAAGGAACTGCTTTTAACTTTTAAATTTGAGATTGTGCGTTTAAACTGTGTCCGTTCAGCTGTTGCAAGAATACAGTATGAAGCATCAAACTAAGCCCGTGGCTTCAGTCTGATCATCTTACCTGTTTCTCAAAGGCACTGGGTACGAGTCTCCTGAGCTCCGACAGGCTGTGGTTGATCCTGTCCCTGCGTCTCTTCTCAATTATCTGTGGAATCCAGCGGAATCAACTTAAAGACAGAACAGCGATTTGAAGTGGAAAGCATTTGCTAACTGGATTATTTTTGTGGCCGAGGCCTAGTTGCAGTATTCCTCAAGATCAGATTTTGGAAAAAATACCAAGTCAAATAGGAAAACACAAATCAAAGTCAGACAAGACGGCTTAAACGGTAGAAATGCATGTAGCTGCAGAAGGTCATGTTGCAGGGAGTTTTGAGAAAGGCCAGCGTGCACAGAAGAGACCTTGTACTGAGATCATATACGAATTATATGTTCGGTCTGTTCTCGAACAGGCGGGGGAAAAACAGAGCTAGATTGACGTAAACTCACCCCTCTTCTCTTCTTGCGCGCCAGGATCTGTGAGGTACTGCCTGGAGACATGGACCCAGTGACAGGGCTGAGCAAGAGAAAGAGCGAGCGGGGAAGGGGACAGATTAAAGCTTTGATGTCAATGCATATTGTTGTCATTACTGTACTTAATACAACGCAGAAACGCTGTTGCACATCATCAAACCCAATCTAATTTGTCTTGGGGAACAGCTAGACACGGGAGCGCCGGGGTAAACAGAAAACAAGATTATTTTGGTTTAACGCGTTTTTGGACATTATTGTCAGATGGCTGATATGTTATGATTTTCGCAGCGTACAAAAGCATTTTCTTTTTAAAACTTAAAAGACATGATGATTACATAGCCGCAGGGCAGGCTGAAATAGTGGATTTTGCGTGCACATCAATACTTGGGATTATCCTTCAATGTGGATCTGGTTTGAATGGGCACTTTCTGCGCTCTGCCAGCAGAATGACACTGTTTGTTTTGCTTTTACTTTGACTTCTACACATAACTATTATTTTTATATCATATTGTGATTCCTTTTAACATTAAAAGGCTTAATGCACAAACATTCGGTTTGTTTAGAGGAAAAGAGTCTAGTCCAAAAAGAAAATCAGTTACAGAAATAAACTGTTGTAAAAGACAAATGCAATAAGATGAGAAACCATTGGTCATTGTAAGGCGCATTTCAAAAGGACCAAATGGCGGTTGCATGTGTCTTTAGTCTGCTCTTGATTTGTGTCACAGCTTTACTGAAATACTGTATCAAAAGGACTAAATGACTGAAAGAAAAATGCAAAACAGACAGCGAAGGAAAAAGCATGCTGAGCTTAATTCTCATCAGTGGCACAGCGATAGGAAGATACGCCTCTAAAGATCAAGTCAAATAAGATCATTGTGGGCCTCCATCAGCCGCTTCACATTGGCCCTATGTGTAATTTTGACGATGTGTGTCCCCTCGTACTTAACTATTAGGAATAGTGTAGATGACAGTGATACGCGCTGCTAAGGGAGGGACAACGACAGGACATTTTCTGGTTGTAATATTATCACTTTGATGATTTTTTACAATTTTGGAGACGTGTCTTCGCTGTCCCCTCATAAATATTGACGCATCATAAAATCAACAAGCACAGCACAATAAAAAAAAAAAACAATAAATGAAAAATTGAAGTTATGATTTATTTTAACATACCTTTGCTAAAGTATAGTAATATTATTAATGACATATACTTACTATAGATTTACGTTTAGGGTTGCTTGTATTTATACACAATTGAATACTTTAGTAAATACATGTAACATAAGGAATTGTATTGGTAGCAAATGACATGTTACCAAAATTGCTTATCCTGGAAAATGTTAAACATTTTATGAATTATTATAAACAGCACAGGGCATCATCAACCCTGAAGGCCCATGTAGTTTCAATTTTTGCACTAAAAAAAGCTTTTGCTTATAAATTCATCACAATTTTGAGAAATTATATTAGAGTTTCTGAGTTGTAGTGTGAGCTCTACATGTACAGTAAAGTGACTGACAGCCAAATGTCATCCCCGCTGAGCATGTTATATAATATATACGCGCAAAGTCCTCACCAGTAGCTGTCCTCCTGTCCGACATCGATCAGTTCGTCCGTGTCCGAGTCTGGGGAGCTGTAATCATGAGGTCTCTTCATCGCCACAGGGTCCCTGTTGAATCAGTTGAGCGATGGAGCCGTACGAGATGATCTGAGATGATCTCAGATGATGGATTCCTCCTCTGTCCTTCAAATGCAACTGTAAGGAAAGCAGCCACCTTCTAATGCAAACACGCCCCTCCCTATTTCCTTTTTTTTCCCTCTCCACCTTCTTCTCCTCTATTTCTCCCTCTATCCTCTGACCACAATACAAGCACGCTTGCTTGGGAGTCTTTATTAGACTTCTGTTGCTGCCTAAATCTGGTACTTGTTTCTGCTCTTATGTGTAGTCGTGTTTTGACATCTCCAGACCCCCTGGACTTGAAGCCAGAGAATCACAGTCCTCCTTCTTCTGTGTTCTCTCACTTTTCCTGCTTTTCCTGGCCCTTTCTCGTTCTCTGTCACCCTGGCTACGCTCGTCCTCCCGCTTTCTGCTGCAGCAGCACAAGTGACTGAACTTGGGCACTTTGGCAAAGTTGCCAGTTTTGGCTCCCTCTTCCTTACCCTCCCACACTCCCTCCCTCCATCCCAGCCCCTCATCAGCCCTCCCTTCTTTCTCTCTCTCTGTCATTTCTCTCCTTTCAATTAGCCTCTTCTCTCCACTGTCTCATCTCGCTCTATCTTTACCCCCCTCTGTCCCTCCCTCCTTCCTTCTGTCTCTGTTTCTCTGTCTCCTCTTTTCCACTCTTTTTAATTAGTTTCCCTCCCTCTCTCCCAGGACAATAGGAAGAACGCTGTGGGAATAGTGCCTCGGATTTGGACCCACATGCACACATACAGTGGCCTCAGAAAGTACATGGACACTTGCTTTTTAATGAACGTCTGAAGTTCACACAGGTGTCCTTGTATGTTTTGTCAGCATATACTTGATCATTTAAATGTTTTGCATGAAAAGTGAGCTTCCACTGTATTTATTTTAAAAATGCTTTGTTAAAATTAAAGAGTATATTTTAATTTATATACTATATATACAACTTACTTTTATTTTAAAGTGTGTCTTATTCCTGTAGTGGCAAAGCTGAATTTTCAGCATCTTTACTCCAGTCTTCATCTTCACATGATCCTTCAGAAATCATTCTATTATGCTGATTTGCTTTTCAGGAAACATTTCTTATTATTAGCTATATTGAAAACAGTTGTGCTTTAAACTGTAAATAAAAAGTTCAAAAGAGCAGCATTTTTTGAAATAGAAAACTTTTGTAACATTATAAGTGCCTTTGCTGTCACTTTAAATCAATTTATGAATCCTTGCTGAATAAAAGTATTTATTTCTTTAAAAAATACTGATTTCAAACTTTTGAACAATAATGTATATATTCGCAATTTAAAAAAATACTCTGGACACTCTTTGGCTGTAAAATGAATATGTTCAATTGTTAATGTGATGAACTACCTACCTGATCTCATGAGGAAAACGTACTAGTGGGAGCTTTTACGCAAGATGCGAAATACGTACCAATAAGTATGTATCACTGCAGTTTTCAACAGAAATGAACACTAGAGGCGGTAAAACAGCGAGTACTTATAACCATTTTCATACACAGTTATGATTAAGGCTTTATATTCGCTTTCCAGTGTTGTGCCCAATTCTGACCCCCACCAGATTATTACCCACCCCCCTAGTATTGGTAGGTTTAGGGTTAGGTGTGGGGGTGGGATTAGAATTAGGCAATCATGTAGCAATTTCAACAAGAGAGGATAATAATTTGTCCGGGAGTCGAGAATAGGCACAACACTGGACGTAACAAGCTCGCTCAGTAGCTCAACCCGCATGGAATTGGACTTAGGATGTAGAATCCTTGGGTACGAATCCCATGACTCATGATGAAAGATCTGAAAGATGACGGATGGAAAAACAAGTTAAAATGGCATGCTTGTGTTTGTGTTTTTATGTCACATTTACTTTTGTTCATACTATCTGGTAGGTTTTGGTGTAGTGCAGATGGTACGTTATTTTAAAACGTCACAGAGCATTAGAGTTATAGCGCCACTCAACAAACATTTCAAGTCAGAACTTGAAAACCAACGTCACATAAAACGTACCATATGTACGTTCATTTGTTCCGGGGAAGAAAACCGAACACTCTTTAATGCAACTCAGTGGACATTTCACATAGAATGTGTCACAAAATATATATTTAGCGTCTTGCGAAAAAGTTCCCACAGGTATGTTTTCATCGATCAGGTTGTGAACTACACATGTGATGACTGCCTTCATGAAATGAATGTAATACTAGCTGGATGAAAAAGAAATAGTTCTGAAAAAGTTTTTAGGCTGGGATACACCGTCAACGAGCATTTGTCAGGTTAGGTTTTTTTTTTTTTTTTTTTTTTTTGCATGTTCCACACGTCAGCTCACGCCGGTCTTACAACGGTGGCAGTTTGCCATGTTGAATTGCCATAAAATTGGCGTCGGGGCTGTTGGTGAGAGTGAGAGCTCTGATTGGATGTTTAGTTTGGCGAACGAGTCGGTGCCGAAGAATTAAAGCAAGGATAAAAAGAATAAAAGTAAGGAAAACGAACAAGTAAATGAAGATGACACAGACAGAAGACTGTTCTAATGTTACGTGATCTTACCCAGGCATTCCAATATGCCAGTTATTCTCCTTAGCCAGATTTCTCCTTTTGAATGACGAATATACAGTGGCATGGGAAAGTTTGGTAACCTCTTGCAGAATCTGTAAAAATGTTAATATTTTTTTTAACGAAATAAGAGAGATCATACAAAATGCATGATATTTTTTTAGTACTGTCCTGAGTAAGATATTTTACATAAAAGATGTTTTCATATAGTCCACAAGACAAAAAAATAGTTTAAATTAATAAAATAATCCTCTTTAAAAGTTTGGGAACCCTTTGTTCTTAATACTGTGTATGGTTACCTGGATGATCTATGACTGTTTTTTTGTTTTGTGATGGTTGTTCATGAGTCTCTTGTTTGTTCTGAAGAGTTAAACGGAGCACTGTTCTTCAGAAAAATCCTCCATGTCCTGCAGATTGTTCAGTTTTCCAGCATCTTTTGTATATTTTTGATACTTGCATGTTTCCCGGAAGACAAATTAAGTGCAATTTACCTTGATCTTCAAATTCCAAAAGTTTTCACCCCCGGCTCTTAATGCATTGTGTTTCCTTCTGGAGCATCAGTGAATGTTTGAACCTTTTTTAATAGTTGTGTTTGAGTCCCTCAGTTGTCCTCAGTGTGAAAAGATGAATCTCAAAATCATACTGTCATTGCTGGAAAGGGTTCAAATATGCAAAAGATGCTGGAAAACTGAAGAATCTGAAGGACCTGGAGGATTTTTCTGAAAAACAGTGCACAGAGTCCACGTGTTAGTTTGCAGTTGGCAGTGTTCAAGCGCAAATTTTTTGGTCCAGAAGCTGCCGATATGAGGTGACAACACCATCAGCCTTCATCGCTGCTAGTTCTTTGAAGTCAGCTTAGTGTGTCTCAGCCTTTTGAGCATGACCTAAGTGTCCAAATACTTTTTGCATCTCAATATCAATATATTCACAGTCTGTTTATTTAAACAGCAACATGGGCTCAACCAATGGCTTGAGTTTGGGGCAGCATCTGTTTCTTCAACTAATGCCATGAGTGATTGAGAAACCTATTTGGAAAAACCAGTTGTTATTTTTGCAATTCTGCAATTCTACTGCTGGTGACAGATTTTACTACAGTCACCACTTCATCTACACTCTCAGAAAAAAAAAAAAAGGTGTAACTAGAGCGGTACCCTTTCAAATTCTACTAATATGTACTTTCAGGGTACTAATATGCACCCTTTATGGGTACAAAAGGTTCCCAGTGACAGCTTTTGTCCCCTTCAGTCACTGTGGTAAGTCTGAGGGACAAAGCAGCTCTGATAGTGACCCTAAACTGATGCCCTCAGTCTGTAGAGAGATGAAGAGAGGAGGTTAAGAGAGGATTTAGTCATTGAGTGTCTGAACAGAGGATCTCCTCAAGGACGACAGCTTTTCGGTTTCCCATGTCAGACACACGGCATTTTCAAAAGAAACATTTCACCTCACACTATATAGTGCTAAGCACATACACGTAAACTCCGAGGTGTTCAACCCCTCCATCAGCTACCGTGGGAAGCTGTAGGGTGAGAGCAGCCATGGTAACTAGAATTACAAGCGCCTGGCAGGAGTTTGCTGTCAGGAACGGTGCCTTACTGACCCAAGAGCTGCAGCAGCATGCCCTGCTTTACACAATACCCCATCCACCCCTCTGCCTTCCTGTTGCCCTGCTGCTTTGATTCCATGGGGCTGTATGCAGTTGAATAGTTGCCTGGTGTATACATATTCATGCCAGTGCAGTTGTGTAGGAGAGGCAGCCTGTCTGATGCAATTACACTTATAATCGGAAAAATAAAGGTTCCTTACTGGCATTGATAGTTCCATGAAGAATCTTTAACATCTCTGGAATTTTTCCATTGGACAAAAGACTCTTTAGATTTTTAAAATATTCTTTCAAATTATTTAAAATAATTTTAATATGTTCCTTGAGATTTACTTATAATGTTAATAAAGGTTTTTGCACAAAAATAAATAAATAAATACATAAATAAATAAAAGAATATGTGAAGCGATCTATTAAAACCCAACACATGATGAAATGTTACCTTTTTTAGGTTTTGATACCATATTAAATCTGGGTTCAAGCCCTTTCCAAAACTTGAACGTAACAAAAGTTATGGCTACAAAGTTGGCTAATAGCTTTAATTTTAGGAACGGAATTTTGCGAAAAACAGGTTTAAAGTGAGATGGGTTACACTTTTACTTCACAAGTTTAACAAGAGCTGTTAGGAGCGCTATACTACATCATTACACAAACACACTAGCGTTACCTAAAAGAGGACAGTCTTCCGTTTGTTTATTATAGACATAGTCTCTGAACTTTTAATCACCCCTTGTATGTTTAGATAGCATGAATAGTGTACTTTGTAGTTTACATTTAGAAAAGCAAGCGCAGCGCAACTGTTTGTGCACTGTGCATAAAACAGACTGTCATCAGACGACTTCTCTTTAGTAACTTCATCATCCGATCTTTCATCTCTGGATGTGTAGTCCATTAAAAATTGTTTAGGGCACTGACATTACCAAGATTGAGCAAATTGAGACGAATAAGATCGTTTAAGTGAGCAGCTACTTCAGACTGCGTTGCTCTCTTGAGCTCTGCCTTCTCACAAAATAAATCAATAAAAAAACTGCGTGCTGTAGTTTTACACAGGACTGGTGGGGAATGTGCATTGATACGCCTTTATTACATATGTTACATGGTTTATTTTGATAGGTTAACTGTTTTTGTGGTGTTAAGAGAAAGCACCTCCGCATTCCGAATTTCCTGAAAACGTCCCGCGCAACATCCGACGGGTTTTCCCAGATCGCATCACATATGTAGAAAAAAAGATTATTTTCAACTCTCATTCTGACCCTCTGTCTGAAACGAACTGTTTTTAAGGGGCGGGTCCTTTAAGGCTTCTCAGTAATCTGCCACTGTTATGATTGGCTAATGTCATTGCATAGGAAACAATATCAATGCCTCCTCACTACTGCATGTGAGTGTTTTGACAACATGACCCAAAAATAAAAAAAATTCCAGACAAACCATTATGAAATAATTTACTTACAGTTTGTGATGCAGCTGCAGTCCGATGTAGTACCGCTTCATCTTTCAACAAATATTTTTTTTTGGCTCTCCATGGCACTGTGCTTCGATTACAACATGCTCCAAAGTCCGACCAATCCTCTGACACAATCCGTGATGCCATTAAAAATAAACTATTCACTTGTTCCTCATGTTGGGATCCTTCTGATATCTGTACAAAGATGCGAATAAGCTGTTTCAACCAAATGCATCAAAGCGAATGTTCTTTCACTCCATTTGTGACCCTGGACCACAAAACATAAGGGTAAATTTTTGGAAATTGAGATTTATACATCATCTGAAAGCTGAATAAATAAGCATTGATGTATGGTTTGTTAGGATAGGACAATATTTGGCCAAAATACAACTATTTGAAACTCTGAAATCTAAGAGTTCAAAAACATCAAAATATTGAGAAAATCACCCTTAAAGTTGTCCAAATGAACTTCTTAGCAATGCATATTACTAATCAAAAGTTAAGTTTTGATATGTTTACAGTAGGAAATTTAGAAAATATCTTCATGGAACATGATCTTTACTTAATAAAACTTTAAGAAAAATCGATAATTTTGACCCATACAATGTATTTTTGGCTATTTCTATAAATATACCCATACTACTTAAGGTTTTGTGGTCCAGGGTCACATTTGTCCTATTGACGACAGACTCGAGCACTTGGACTGTTTTAGAAAGCGAACATGCTTCTGTGTTCTACATCCAGTGTAAACTAGATAGCGGCAGCGATTGTAATTTCTATATGCTTTCGATGCGACGCAACACTCGCATTCATTGTAAACAAGTGTCAAGCCATTAAGCGAGCGAACGCCAGTGGGTGTGGCCTATGGTGAGAAGATGACTATTTATCGATGTGTTGCTCTGGAGGCAGTATTTATGCAAAAGACTGTGACTGGGTGACGTCACCTTGCCCCTAATATCCAAAACGAGCCATAATGAGGAGGATGTTTTAAACTATGAAACTTGCAGGATGTTTTAATGATATAAAGACCTCTTATATGCCAAAAGATCATGTCATGCCTTTAAGAACTGTTTACTTAAAAGTTGTTTGCGGAACCAAAGATGGTTCTTCTATGGAATCACTGTGAAAACCCGCCTTTGGAAACCTTTATTTTTAAGTGTGTGTGATGACCTCTGAAAGATTTGTTGAGATAGTTTACCCAAAAAGGAAAAATCTGTCATAATTACTCACCCTCATGTCTTTCCAAACCCGTAAGACCTTCGTTCATCTTCAGAACACAAATTAAGATATTTTTGATGTCCTTACTACCTTTTTGGGCCTCGAACGTGGTAGTTGCTTTGCCGTCTATTAGGGGTCAGAAAGCTCTCGGATTTAATCAAAAACATCTTAATTTGCATTGTGAAGATGAAGATGAAGGTCTTACGGGTTTGGAACGACATGAGGGTGAGTGATTATGACAGATTTTTTCAGTCTTGGGTGAACTATCCCTTTCAAATACTTCTCGGGGCCACTGTACATGTAAATGCGTGCTTGTTTGCGTCTGTTGGTGAGTTTTCCCAGGCTATGATCTGTATAAAGCGCATGTGCTTGTTCAAACATCTCCCCTCTCCTCCTCCTGCTTTTAGAGATGGATGGTGGCGGCAATTAGCAGCGAGCGGACGTGCGGCATTTGACCGTCGCGGGAGGCTCATGGTTTGATGTGTGAGTCAAAACGAGTGTAAGAGATCCCTTTATCCTTCCATCCTCCCCCGACTCCATCTCCTTTCATTACCAATCCCTCTTTTATTCGGGTCTGGATCTCATTTCCAGAAAGCAAGAAGAAAGGAGCTGGAGAGAAAATCTATGAAGTCGGGCCTTTCGCCGTGTCTCTGCTGTTATTTTTGTTGTCCACCCGCTTCAAAGCCGAGCTTTCTTCTCGTTCTCCGTTCTGATTATTTTTCTTTCGCAAGGTTTTTCTGCATCCTTCGCTTCTCCCCCTTTCTCCTCCTCTTCCTCTGGGTTTTTGATCTTTGTCATGGCACACTTCCTCCGCTGATGACAAATTAAGGGGGAAAATCGCTGTGGAAATTGGACGAAAGCAACAGAGGGGGGAATTAAGTAAATAAATAAGTTGATCTGCAAAAATAGTTTGAAGGGGGAAAACTGAGAACAAGAGCCGGAGAACAAAGCGAACCCTGGTATTGAGCAAAGCGGCTTCTTACGCTCTTGGTTGGCCACTTCAGTGCTTTTGCAAAGCCCTCCCTCTTCACCACAACAAGAACAGCTCTACAATTGAAATTAACAAGCTCATATTTTTACGATTCTCTCATAGAAAGAAGCACATACGCACACACACACGCGATCACCCGCTTCTTGTTTTTCACACACAGTCGGAGTCACACACAAGCTAATGTGCAACTTGCATATTAAATGTTACTGCCAAATGACAGCAGCCAAAGCTCACACGGTCTTCCTCAAGCGGTAATCGTGTATTAATTCGTGCTGACACACACACACCCACACGCCCACATGCATTTAACCAGCTTTACCACATCTTGCACGACTTTCCTCCCTTTATGTGTAAATCTCAGCGGCTGACCCCAAAATCAGCCCGTGTTTTGATGTTTCTTTTCATTGGACTCTCTGAGTGTCGGAGAGCAGAGGCCCCACTGCGAGCGCTGACGAATCCCATAGGGACTTATCTCTCCTCCAGCCACGAGAGGAATGCCAGACACTGAGGCCTGCCCACTTTAAAGCCCACAAATGACACAGCTCTGCATTGCATGAATCTGTGTATGTATATTCATGGACATGTGTCCCCAAGTACAAACGCACTGAATGCATGACACATGTCACAACTGATTGGGTTATTGAGGAGGAGCCTGTTTGCTCTTTCATGGAAATTCAATTTTTTTTTTAGATGAAATTTATTGACGGATATCTAAAATTTTCCATAATGTCATTAGAGACAATTGAATTTATTTTTTTCCTCACAATTTTATATTCACTGCTTTTATTTATTTTTACTGTATTTCATATATTCCTTTTTATTATATTTATTTTCTGTATTCATTTAATTACTGTTATTTCATTATTTTTTCAATTACTTGTTTTTTGAACTTTCAATAGTGAGTTGAATACGTTTTATTATCTATTTGCTTTGTTGTTGGCACATAAAACATATTTGATTTTTATCATTTCTATTTTAATTTATAGTAATAGTTTTTATTTTACTTTCTTTATCCCCTGAGGTCCACTGTATTCTTTATCTTCCTGCATCTGCAATTTTTTTCTTTTTAATACTTTTTTTTACTTCTTAATATTGTTTCTTTGTATATAAATGCAATGTTACATGCATTGATGCGAAATAAATGGATTAATAACCTATAACGAGATATTAATTAAACAGATATTTTATAACTCCAATGATTGACCGGGAAAGTAGATTTGTACATTTGAACATTTGTATTTTATTATTAGCTTTTTAAGATGACAAGTGTTATTTTAGTGTTATTATTATTATGATTTTAATATTTTGAATTAGCTATTTTTAGCTAATTAGTTATTTTTAATTTTGTTTGTCTGTTTGGGTTGTAATAATTTATACAATATACAATAAAAAGTTTTTAAAAAAATACAAAATCTAGTTTTTAATTTTTTTTTAAGATGACGAAAGTCTTATTTTAGTGTTATTTATATATTTTATTTTTACTATTATTATTTTTTTTATATTTTGAATTAGCTTTTATTTTTTATACATTTGTATTTTATTATTTTATTACATTTCTTTTTTATTTCCAGTTTTTTTGTTTAGCTTGTAGTAATGTTGTCGTAGCCTAAGTATATACAAAATCAAAGTTTTTATTTTTTATTTTAATTTTTTTTAAAGATGACAGATGTTTTAATGACAGAAGTATTATTTTGTTTTTTTTCTTTCCCAGTTTTTACAAAATCAAAATTATTAATATTTTATTAATTTTTTTTTTGTTAATTTATTTATTTTACTTTATATTTAGAATTTTTTGTTGTTGGAGTTTTTGTTTTAATTGCATTTTGTTGTAGTAATTTTGTAGTAATTATATACAAAATTATATATATTATATTTATATAAGATGACAAAAGTGTTATTTTAGTGCTATTTATATATATGTTTTTTACTATTTAATTTTTTTTTTCAGTTTTTACAAAATCAAAAATATTATTATTATTATTACTACTACTACTTTTTTATATTTATATTTATAATTATATATATAATTTTAATTCATGTTGTAGTAATTTTGTAATTTTACACAAAATTACACAAAATTGTATATATATATATATATATATATATATATATTTATATATATTATTTATTTTTTATTTCAGTTTTAATATTCTACTTAAATGTATTTATTTTGATTCCAACTTTTTTTAATAATTATATTTTGTTTTATTTCAGCTTTATATATAGTTTTAGTTCACAATAACAACAATGGGCGGTACAGCGTGACCTAAGTTAATGTACTCTGCGAACATGTGCTGCAAAACAATCCAGTCAGAGAAGGTCGCGTTACCATGATTTACACGTTCACGATGACAGCCGGCGTCTACTGCTATCAAAAGGCGGCGTGCGATTTCAAGCAGCGAATACGGCGGCCTCCACCCTCTATCTCTGCCAGAGGAAGACAGCAGCGCTGTTTACCCACGCAGCCATGCCCGCCTCATCCGGCTCCCAAAAGATAAATAAGAAGGGCAAAAGCCAACAAGAGGAAGCAGAAAGGGCCCTTTGTGGCCGAGAACGAGGTCCCTTTCAAGCTGTTTTCCCACAGCGCCGAGCCCCCGATAGAGGGCCTGACTGCGGTAACTCTCGCTGGTGCCGGGGCCCAGACGGGCCGGGTAGGCCTCACTAGGCCACAAGCAGCCATTGTCTGTCGCCACAGAAACCAGCGTCTTCATGTCAGACATGTTTTTCTGTTTGTTTTCTTTTTTTGTCTTTAATGTGGCCAGGGGAATGTTTCCTCCCCTTCTCCCCCCAACCCATCCACATTTCTTTCCCTTTTTTCTTCTCCTTCCAAATGTTATCCTCCTCCCTCTCTTTCTTGCTCCATCTCTCTTTATTCCTCCAAAAGATTGTCATTTGTAAAGCTCTCGAGCGGTAGGCAGGCCCTATCTTTGTCGTGGTGCGGTGGCCTGCCTCTCTCTCATTTTTTTATCTTACTTTATGAGGTTTTGGCACAAGCTCGTGCTTTCTCTGACTTGAAAAAGGGGGAAAAAACGCTCAAAAACAACAAGACCTATCCCCGAAGAATTCTGTCGTTCCCACGCTAAGCCAATTTTCTCCTCAAGATTAAACAAGCTCCAACAACAGAAGGAAAAGGAGAAAGTGGAGAAAAGAGAGAAGATCTGGTTATGATTCGAGACTCTAAACTAAGAGAGGATGCCCCACAGACATCGAATGAGAAAAACAAATCTGGAGAAAAAAGAAGTGTTTCTATTTTTAAGAGTCTAAAGAATGTCACTGTGTGCCATGACTCAAAGGATTTGCAGCTCCATGGTAATCAGTTCATTCTGACTGAGATCGTCGACCACATCACACGCACTACGCCATCTTTTATGAGCTGGGCAAGAGGAGGGGAAGAAACGAAAGTCAGAATAATTTATTTTGCGCTCGTAGCCAGTGCCACAGCATTGTTTTGGCAATCTTACTCTAAATGCTCTTCGGTGCTTGCAACCACTGTTTATCTTAAAATGGATGTGTTTTATGTTGCTGAAATATCTCCTTGGTTTTGTGTTTAAATTTTCCTAAATGTTGTTATATCTTCACAGCGCAGGGGTGAATTCTCTAAATAGTTGCCAAACTTTTGCGTGCACAGTATTTCAGCACAAAAACACGTGCCTTATGTTCTAAACACATGCAATCCAGTTTAAACAATGTGATAAACGCATGGACATACATTTTACATTTTGGCAAATTCATATAGATTTTTACAATTTCGTTCATACGTCTACAAACGTCCCACTGACAGTTAGGGTTAGCTGTGGACCTTAATTTAAAGGTACACTATGTAATAAACAAAGCATGCTTCTTGCAGAAGCAAATTGTAAATTGTTTATGTATATGACAACGCAGGTACTGGGCCACTTCACACCCGTTGTCGTCCCAACAGGTCCTGACACACTCTCAGAATAAAAAGGTACAGAAGCTGGGGCGGTACACATTTGTACCTTATTTTCTCCTAAAGGGTGCATATAAGTGCATATCAATGGTACCTTTCAAAAAAATTATTTAAAACTATAGGTCATACCACAGTGATTCAGTGTAAGACAAAAACATGGTTTGGAAGATGGATTCACAATGTACTCATTCATTACATTTTGTACATTTTGAACAAAAAAATGTAATTGCTATACAAACATTATATGAAACAAATTCCCTTCTAAATGTTAACTTAGGTTTGTTATAGATTGTGTCTTACTCAGAAAACTCAGCACTATCTGCCTGCTGCAGCTATTACCGCCTACGGAAAGATCATGCTTACCCATTGTTTGGTCAACCAGCTTGGTCAGGGAACCCATGCTGGTTGAACAGCCTGACCAGGCAGACCAACACTTACCACCAAACCAACCTGGAAGCTTTCTTTTCAGCAGGATAGGAGATTGTCTTGTTTTAAATAATTTTCTGAAAGGAACTTTTAGCTAGAATATTATATTTATTAAATATTATATGAAGAGTTTTTTTTTTTTTTTTTCAAAAACCGATAAACTCCACTTTCTAAAAAAAGAAAGAAAGAAAGAAAAAGAACGGAGTGCCATGCATTATTCTCCACACATAGCACGGTCTGAATCCTAAACACGTTGTGTCAAAAAAGCCATATTGTCCACTTTCAAGGAATTCTGAGTTCATGTTTTACTGCAAAAGCCGACCTTGTTGTTTGTGAACAGAAGCCGATAAGTCTATTTTAGTGAATCAGTGCGCTGTATTGAGGTCAGGTGACAGTCACTTTAGCTGCTTATCCACTATTTGGCCGAACGGTTCTTAGAACGGTCAGGTACGGTTCCAGTTGTGTTTCCACCTGAGCCTGGAACAGCATGGCACGATTACAAACCGTTCTCGGCCCGGAATTCTCGGGCACGGTTAGTTAATACTGTCAATAAATGTGGTATTTTTAGAAAGGAATTTTACCTTCTGTGTCTGTCTCCATTGGCGTGCATATCCCCTCAGCATTTGTTGGTAACATTGTACCTGTCGTTGCATTCTATTTTTTTTTTGTGCCAAGAGTTGTGTCCTTTTTTTCTGTTATTTAACATTTATAAAATACAATAAAATAAATTTATTTCACCTAAAAGATTCCTGGCAAAAATGATAAAAACCATGCAGTGGTTTTTAATTAATTTGTAAAAATAATATTCCCTTTTTCAAATGGAGCCATTCTCAGATGCCTCTGGCGTCACACCGACAGAGGCCGCTCCCACGATAGTTGATTGACATGAGCTCTTACCTCAGATCAGCTGTAACAG
Source organism: Labeo rohita (assembly GCF_022985175.1). Lineage (NCBI taxonomy): Eukaryota > Metazoa > Chordata > Actinopteri > Cypriniformes > Cyprinidae > Labeo > Labeo rohita. The sequence goes on along the minus strand of NC_066887.1, from coordinate 11,940,799 downwards.
TCCAACCTCAGTTGTTCTGATGCCAGAGCAGGGATGTAAGTTAGACAAGAATATCTCTGATTGAGCGATTGAGGTGTTGTGTTGCTGGATGTAATAATGAACATAGTGGTCGTCATTTACTCCCGACATCTGAGCCGCTGAAGAGGCAGTGGATTACGTTTCTTTGTGAAGGGAATGCGCCTCCCAATCTACATAAATGCGTCTATGTTAGTGCAAATCATTCGTGATCCAGCTTCACCTACAGCAGAAGTGAGTATAAGGGTTTTTTATTAATCTCTGCAATCACCTTTCCTACTTAACGTGCTAGTTAGCAAGTTTCGCGGCTAAACGCTCTAAATGCAGCTAAAGTAAACAATCTCTCAGAGCAGCTTGTCACTCCACAGAGAGAAGAGAGGGGTGGGGTGAGCAGAGCTCATTTGTATTTAAAGGAACAGTCCCTCAGAACAGGATGATTTTTGCAGAGCTCATTTTGACAAGGTAAAAAGGGTGTTGTTTTACAAAACCATTCAGAATTTTTAACCAAAGTATATTATAGACTTTTCATTAAGACCCTAAAGAATCGTATCAACTTGTGGAAAAGGGGCATCCAATGACCCCTTTAAATATATTAATTATTATATATATTGCTGATGCCTCATATATAAATGATTTCATGAAATGATGTGTAAAATAATACAAACTAAATATGGAATTGGATAGACTAACAATAAAGAAAAACATCCAGAATGCATCATATATTTTCGATCTTTGTTTCTAAAACTATGTTACAAAGACTAAAACACCTAGACATTAGCATTGGACGTTACTAGTTAGCTATTGACCTAACACTTTGCATTGGAAAAGTTATAGCATTCCAATGAAAGCTAATTTTAGCTTTCCAAGAAGAAGAGGATTATACAGAGTGTGCAGGAGGTGTAGATGAAAGGATGGGTTCAGGATGTGCTTACAGAGTCTGACATACTCAGCTAAAGACACTAATATAAAGCTAGTGCTAGTGTTTCAGTTTGTGATTGATAAACATGCAATCACAAACCAGCAAAAACAACTTCAGGTTACCATCTTTATCTTAATGCTGTAATGGCTTTTTGGTAGCTCATTCAAAATGTGCTTTTTTGTTTACATTTTTTACATCAGAATGTACAGATGATTTTAAAGCTGTATTGCAGCAGAGAAAGTTTTGGAGGAAAGTTATTGAGTTTTGTTGTACGTCAACACGGTTTAGTCCGGCTTTTAGTTTAGTATTAGCTTAGCATTTAGTTTGGTCTTAGTTTCAGTGTTTGGTGGGTGTTGGAGAGCTGTCAGTCTGTGGTCAGCCTGCATGATATTGAGGGCTGCAGGCCTCCGGCTCTGTCCACCACGCTGCTATGTTTGAACTTAATTACAGTCAGTCGGCCCTGTCATTACAGCCCAGAGCAGCCGAGCGACGGCCGGCCCGTAGGTAGTGGCGGCAGAATCCCAAACAACAGCGTGCAGTCACACACTCTCTTGGGTACAGCAAACACACATTGGGATGGACACAGACTTATCCAAACCACACAGACACAAACAGAAATACAGATGCGAGCAAGACCATTGTCACGCACTCCACATTAACACAAACAAAATCCTTGCCTTACAGCAGACGCAGATTATCATGCATACACAAGTCATAATATAATCATTGTGTTCTCTCCTTGACTGACTGAGCGAGTAATGCAATGGTTGGCCAAAAATGAAAATCATTATTACATTTTATAATTACATATAATTATATTGTTCCAAGCCCATATGCTGTTCATTTTTATTGGAACCCATAATAAGAAAATTTTGAAGAGTTTTAACCAGGCAATGGCAATGCATATTATATAAAGGTTTGGGGTTGGTAGGATTTTTAAACGTTTTTTAAAGAAGTCTCTTATGCTCACCAAGTCTGCATTTATTTGTTCAAAAATATAGTAAAAAACAATAAAGCTCTGAAATATTAAAAAATCAAAATAGCTGTTTTGTTTTTGAATATATTTTCTAATGTAATTTATTTTTGTGATGCAAAGCTGAATTTTCAGCATTATTACTCCAGTCTTCAGTTCAAATTATCTTTCAGAAATCATTATAATATGCTGGTATGCTGGTGCTCAATAAACATTTATTACTATGTTGAAAACATGTGCTACTTTTTTTTGTGAAAAACCTAATAATTCTTAATATTTTTTATTCATTTATTTTTTGTCAGGAATCTTTCAGGAAGGTTCTTTATGTGAAATAAATTTTATTTTGTTGGTTCGTTTGTAGAAGTGTGGCATTGTAACAGTGTTTGTAGCTGTACTGTGACTTTTGTTTAATTTGATTAATTTGCTGAAAAAAAAAATAAACATTTATTATTATTATTACTGTTTAAAAATGTGCTGCTTAATATTTGTGTGAAAATCCTGATCATTTTTTTTTTTTGTCAGGAATCTTTCAGGAAGGTTCTTTATGTGAAATAAATGTATTTAAAATTTAAAATAAAAAAAATATATATTTAAATAAAAAAAAAATGTTTAAAATTTTTAAAATTTTTAATATTTTATTTTATTGTTGGTTTGTTTAGTGTTTGTTTACTGTCACTTTCGTTTAATTTGATTAATTTAATTCTTAATATTTTTTATTCATTCATTCATTCATTCATTCATTCATTTATTTATTTATTTATTTATTGTCAGGAATCTTTCAGGAAGGTTCTTTATGTGAAATCAAGTTTATTTTATTTTATTGTTGGTTTGTTTGCCTGTAGCAGTGTGATGGTACTGTAACAATTTTTGTAGCTTTACTGTCACTTTTGTTTAATTTGATTAATTTGCTAGGGGGAAAAAACATTTATTACTATTATCAGTGTTAAAAACAATGTTGCTTAATATTTTTGTGAAAACCCTGATCTTTTTTTTTTGGTCTGGAATCTTTTAGGAAGATTCTTGATGTGAAATAAATTTTATTTTATTTTATTTTATTGTTGGTTTGTTTGTAGAAGTGTGGTATTGTAACAATGTTTGTAGCTTTACTGTCACTTTTGTTTAATTTGATTAATTTGCTGGAAAAAAAAAAACATTTATTACTATTATCAAAGTTAAAAAAAAATGTGCTGCTTAATATTTGTGTGAAAATCCTGATCATTTTTTATTTTTATTTTTTGTCAGGAATCTTTCAGGATAGTTCTTTATGTAAAATAAATTTATTCTATTTTATATTTTATTTAATTTTATTGTTGTTTTGTTTGTTTAGTGTTTGTTTAGTTTGTTTTTGTTTGTAGCTTTACTGTCACTTTTGTTTAATTTGCTGGAAAAAAATAAACATTTATTACGATTATCAATGTAAAACAAAATGTGTTGCTTAACATTTTTGCGAAATCTAAATATTTTTTTAGATTTATTTTTTGGCATGATGCTTTTTTATTATGACAGGACAGTTTAGAAGTGATGAAGCGAAGTGGGAGAGAGATGGGGGCGGGATCAGGAAAGCTCCTCAAGTCGGGATTCGAATACGGGACGCTCGGAGCACAACGGCGCTGTAAGTCGTTTTGTTTAAATTGAATAGTTTGCTAAAAAAAAAAAAAAAAGAATTAATTTCTTTCTTTACTAACTAACTAACTAACTAAATAAGCCTACTGCCCCTAAATGTTTAAATGGTAGCTCATGTATATACTATAATATAAAATAGAATTGGAAATAAATATACATAAATAAAGATCTGTTTTATTTTTTCATTTTGGACGAACTATTCTGGAATGAGAAAAAAGAAGTCAATAAGTGTTGCTCATCTAGAGGGCAAAGCTCTACTTGCGGCCGGAAGCTTGTGGTTGAAGCGACGGCGATTATTACTCTCCTTTGCCTCAAATAAATGATAATAAAAAGGCTGACATGTTTATTTCTGGCAGTCGTCAGCCTGGGAGAGAAAACGAAGACGCGCGGGGCACAATGAGACATCGTCTCCGAATGACACAAGGACATTAAGTGGTAATTACAGAGAGACGAGATTTCCTTTCTGACCACAGAGGAGAGTGGTGTCTTCAGACTGCAGAGGGGCGCCGGTCCTATTAAGGCCCCCAAAATTGGTATCGTATCACCGAGACCCCCAACTACACCCCCCCCATCTGATGTCTAGATACTCCAGATCCTTTGTGGTGTATTATGACCGTTCCACCTCAAACAAACACACCCACCTACCCGCCCACAACACGGACGCACACAAAAGAGACAGTCAAGGCTGTGTCTCACATCTTGTGATCAATGTGCGAGGGGTCTGCGCTGGTGCCACAAAACAAATTCCTGACATTCTGGGATAATTCAAACGTTTCACGCCGCAGTTTTCAGCGCTCGGGAATGGAAAATGCCACCATGTCATGGCAATCTCTCCCCATTGTCTCTCTCTTTAATCAGTGCTCTTCTGTGGCTCTAAATATTCCCGTGGTGTGCATTTACGCCTGGGAAAAAGCAGCTCTTTGCCCCGCTCGGTGCCGAAACATGCCATCAAACCGCAACTGTCTGCCTTCTTGCATATGATGACAGGAAAATTTTCACTTGCATCCTTCAATCTTAATATGTTGGAGCACCTAGGATGTCTGAGAATGGCACAAAAACTAAAGTCTCCCACCATATTTATTACACATCCAGAAGTGGCAAATCATAAGCGCTCATTTTGGTTCTTTTAGGCTCCGTCTTGAAGCATGAGCTTCATCTTTGATTCTGGGTTGTTTAGTTTACAATATTTTTGCCGTTTTATGCCTTACAGCAGACACAGATTATCATACACACATAAGACATAAAATAATAATTGTGTTTTCTAATTGTGTTCTGTTGACAAAACATAATAATTTACCCATTTCATTCGTTTTTATATTGGAACTGAAAAGAAAAATACATTTTTAAGGATTTTTGTAGTCATAAAGCAGTATTCATAATGACCACTGACCAGATGTCAAACCAAAAATGGCAATATACATCTGAAGTCAAAAGTTTACATACACCTTACAGAATCTGCAAAATGTTATTTTACCAAAATAATAGGGATCAAACAAAATGCATGTTATTTTTCTTTTCTTATCTTCTGTAAGTTCTGAAGGGCAGTACTACATGAAAAATTAAAAAATCAGAAAAAGAACACATTTTCATTCTGTTCAAAAGTTTTCACCCCGGGATCTCAATACATTGTTTTTCCTTCAGAGCATCAGTGAGCGTTTGAATCTTCTGTAATAGTTGCATATGAGTCCTTCAGTTGTCCTCAGTGTGAAAAAATGGATCTCAAAATCATACAGTCATTGTTGGAAAGGGTTCAAATATACAATACAACTTGTGGGACCTGAAGGATTTTTCTGAAGAACAGCGGGCAGTTAAAAAAAATCAGGTATGTAAACTTTTGAATAGGGTCAATTTTATAAATTCAACTATTATTTTCTCTTGTAGACTATATGTAAACATATTTTATGTGAAATATCTTATTCAGGTCAGTACTAAATAAAAAGGTGTATGTCAACTTTTGACCTCAACTGTATATACTTTTTAAAAGTTTTTAATTTGTTTACAAATACCGTAAAAACAGTACAATTATAAAATCACATGAAAAAGTAAATCAAATTTTTAAATAAAAAAATTACAATTTAAAATAACTGCTTTTCATTTTAATAAACTATTTCTTAAATAAAAAATTTTGTGATGGAAAAGCTGATTTTTCAGAAGCCATGCTGAGTACATTGTCTTTTTGCAAAAAAGACAGGAATATTTTCACTTGCATCCCATCATTTTTTTTTCTAGGTTGTTTAAGTTTACAGTATTTTTAGAGTTTTATCATCATCAGTCATAAATAATAATTCTGTTCTCTCATTGTTTTTCATTGACAAAACTGGGGAGTAGATAATAGAATAGCTGACTTAAAAAGATTATTATATTTTATAATAAAATCCAAACCCATTTCACTACTTTTTATATTGGAACTTGTTTTGTAGTCATACAGTAGTCATACAGCAGTATTCTTAGTGACCACTGACCAGGGGATGTCCATCCATTTGATCAAAAATATAGTAAAATAGTGAAACATTGTAACAATTCAAAATAACTGTTTTGTTTTTCAATATATTTTATAATGTAATTTATTCCTGTGATGCAAAGCTGAATTTTCAGCATCATTACTCCAATCTTCAGTTCACATTATCCTTCCGTAATCATTATTATATGCTTATTTGGTGCTCAATAAATATTTATTATTATGATGAATGTTGAAAACAGTAGTCTTAATATTTTTGTGAAAACCCTAATATATATTTAGTCAGGAATCTTTGATGAATAGAAAGTTTTTTTATGTGTGTGCTTTTTGTAGCTTTACTGTCACCTTTGCTGATATTTATCAGTTTGAGCAGTTTGATAAATGTTTAAAATGGTGTATATATATATATATATATATATATATATATTATGGGTGTAACGGTACACAGATGTCACGGTTCTGTACGTACCTCGCTTCGAGGGTCACGGTTCGATATGATTTCGGTACAACAGAAAAAAAACTTATCTACTATGCTAGGTTTCTTTTCATTTATTTTAAACAGACAGTAGTACAAATTACAATTTTTTCCACCTACATGTGAAAATACTAAATATTATATCAAATTAATGTCATATATAGCCTATAAATCTGCAGTACATATATACATACAAGGAATAAATACTTGAAATATATATTTTTTGGTTAACTGATAGACAAGGGGAAAAAACTGTGCAACACGTAACGTAGCCTATATTTGCTGAGTTTCAGTTCAGTTTTGTGACAGAAAGGAAACTCAAATGGCAGAAAGCGACATCCTATTTGTTTTTTAAGTTGATTTTGCTGGTATAAGAAAAGTTGAAGTAATCACGCCGGCGCATACAAACACAAAACATATCAGTTCCAGGCTTCTAGTATTGCTAACTTGACAGCGCAGTTGGTACTTTATCAAAATAAAACTTTGTGAACCAAACATCAGTGCGCCCGCCTCACTGTGTCACTGTTACGCCCCATTCACACGGGGCGTCAGCGTTAACGCTTCTCATTTACTTTGAATGGAGTGACGTCAAGTGTTGCCAAACTGAATTATGGGTAGGTTGCGTCACGTCACTGGCGTTGCTTGTGACAGAAGTTTCAAAATTTCAACTTTTCAAGCACCAATGCAGGCGTCAGCCAATCAGATCGACTTATGCAAACATACTAGTGCACACGCTAGCCAATCCTGTTTGGTGCAGAAGCTGGACAATCAGCGCAAAGCTTCAGACACCCCCTCCGTGAAGCGTTAATGCTGACACGCTGTGTGAATGAAATGTTAGAACGCAACTGAACTACAAAGTCTATAATTTACATAATAAATAATAGTTTAGCATTTGGATGCATTGCAAATAAGGAAATATTATGGAATATCTGGATTTGTGCCAAATGAGATAGGTAGGATACAAGAGCACAAAGCCCCATTTCGCAGACGGTTGAGTGTGCAAGCCTTCAAAGTATCCACCTTATTTTTCCCATAAGAGTGGGTGCAGCCATTTGTACATTTTTTGTGTCTGGCTTCCAGCCTCATCCACTTCCAGCTATTTTTAGCTGCACAAAAAGCTTGTTTTGCTGCTTGATATTGCAAACTGGTGTGTCTTACCATATTATTTTAATGTATTATCGTAACTATGAACACACTGGTTTGTAGTGCAAACTGTTTTACCGTTTACTGTACTTCGATATTCTTCTCGTTATTTCCCTATGGCGGATTATGAACCGGACGTCTAACACATTACCAGCTTACTTCCGCACTGAAAAATAAGGTGGATACTTCTTTGTCAGTGAGAGACGCATTCAGAACCAGCACATGGTCACTGTCTAGTGGGCTTTGTTTTCAAGTGCGCAACTCCTGGCATTCGCTGTTCTTCTGCTGGCGGTTATCAAATAGCGTAGTGTTACTGGATTGAGGACGAATTGCGTGTATTTGTTGTAAGGCCTCATGCACCGAACCGAGATGCCTGTACTGTGACGGTTTGGTACGAATACATGTATTGTTACACCCCTAATATATATATATATATATATATATATATACAATTCAACACCATTTTAACTGTTACATTATTAACATTTTAATATACTTTAAAAATGTCATTTATTTCAGTGACATAAACCTGAATTTTCAGCAGCCACATTTATGAAACATATATCCTTCTGTCGTAATGTATATCATAATAAGAAGCACCTTATGAGATCTACGAATGGCAAAAAGCGCTTATTTTGGTTGTTTTCGGGGCCGCTTCATCTTGAAGCCTGAGCGTTTGATTCAGGGTAGTTTTAAGTTTACAGGATTCGGGGACAGCACTCTGGTTTGTATATAGGAATTATAAGGATGAATAGAGTTTTATGAGGTGCTATAAATTTCATTTTCAAAAGAGGGTGTATGGCGGCTTATGTCCACTCGCCTACCCTGCGGTTTAAAGGGGCCACCATGAAGCCTTTGTGCTCTGTGGCTTTACCATGGGAAAATTCTGCAAACAAATAACTCACCCGGTGACCCATCAGTGTTAAAAATCACTTTCGAGAGCTGTGGATTGTGATGCATGGGTGCGGTGCAGCCGGCAGGAACTGCATGTTTGTTTTATCTCGGTCCAAATGTTAAAAAACAGCTATTTTGGGGCTAAAGGGAGCAAATAAACACACATTCCATTGCAGACAATGGGGGTAGGCACATGGTCTGACATGAGCTGGCAGTATGGGCATGTTAGGATATGGGCATTGTGAAGACATCAGTCCTCACTCAGAGTAGGATCTATTTCAGAGCAGATGTGAGCAAGTCATCTTGCCCCCACAATAGTGGTCGACCACTATGCTGAAAAATAAACTGCTTCTCATGAATGTGCTGTTCATCACCCTGTCGTCTGTGTAACAGCAGTTTACATGTGCACTTGTTGAAATGCTTGGCAGTGCCAACTGTTTCAGGGATTTTGCTCCCTCATCTGGTGGTAGTGTTTATTGCACTTTCTTTATTGCCTTTTTTGCCTGTTTAGTCATAGTATCATTCAGATGCTTTTTAGCTTTTTTTATGGGACAGTGAAGAAAGACAGGAAAGTTTAGGAACAGGTTTCCAGTGGGTTAGCAAATTTTTAAAGTTATGAGTACAATGACTATAGTTGGCTTTTGACACCACTGTATACGCACTGTAAGACTAGTGTATGCACTATTAACTCATCTATAGAACGCTTGAAAAAGTTCTTGTAGACCCCACTAACTTACATGACCAAGACATTCTTTAAGTAACTTCTTTTGCATTTCACAAATTATGAGTCATACAAGATTGAAACAACATGAGGAATGTTTATTTTCGAGTGAACATTGCCTTTTAAAATACCATTTAAGCTCTCCCTTAACAGACATGTACATTAGACCACATCAATCAGGCAGAGAGATGAAAAATGAAAATTCTGTCATTAACTACTCACCCTCATGTCAATTCAAACCCGTAAGACCTTCGTCCATTTTCGGAGCACAAATTAAGATATTTTTGATGAAATCCAAGAGCTTTCTGACCCAGACAGCAAAGCAACTGTCACACTCAAGGCCTATAAAGGTAGTAAGGACATTGTCAAAATAGTCCATGTGGCATCAGTGGTTTAATCGTAATGTTAATGTAAGTTCTTGGTCCTTGAATGTTGTAGTTGCATTGCTGTCTATGCAGGGTCAGAAAGCTCTCAGATTTCATCAAAAATATCTTAATTAGTGTTCCAAAGATGAGCGATGGTCTAACAGGTTTGAAACGACATGAGGGTGAGTAGTTAAAGACAGAATTTTTATTTGGCTGAACTGGCCCTTTAAGTTACTCTAAAAAGTAATTATATTATTGTACTAATTACTCTAAAAAGTACTGCATTACTTGTTACTAATGACATTCTAAATCCCATCTACACACAGGCATGAACAGGCACTAAATAGGTGTGACAGTTACTGCCAGTGTTGGGGAAAGTTACTTTTAAAAGTAATGCGTTACAATATTGCAAAAAAAAAAAAAAAAAAAAAAAAAAATCCTAAAAAATAACTAATTGTGTTACTCAGTTATTTTTTATGGAAAGTAATGTGTTACAACTTTTTTACTTTAAGAGCAAACAAGCAAGACCATCCCAGCTGAGAAAAAGTAAAGTGAAAGCATTACTTTTGCTTTACTTTTTCTCAGCTGGGATGGTCTTGCTTGTTTGCTCTTAAAGTAAAAAAGTTATAATTTTGGCAAATGTAAAAGCCCTTTCACACCAAAAGTGAAATGAATAAGCCCCAGGCTGGTGGAAATGTAAATTTACGTCTGTACAGTAGAGGGCGAAGCTAAAAAAAACCTTTCAGCTGTGCTACGTTTCTGGATTGCATGAAGAATAGGATGCAGGAGAAGAAAATTCAACACTTTCATCTGCAATGAAACACAAATGTGATGTTTAACTAAAGCCATTTTTGCTTATTCGTAAGGTCTGCAGCAAAGATACTTATTAATACTGTACATAAAGGATATTTAATTATTGCAGCTTTGCGTCATATTCTGAATTTGCATTTTACTGTTTTTATTCATTTTGAGGAAAACTGACCCTGCATATGTGAAAAAAACAGCATATGCTGGTAGCTATGTTTTGATGCTGGGATGCTGGTTAGGTATGTTTAGGTATGCTGGTTTAAGCTGGTTCTTTGCTGGTCTGTGCTGGTTCTTAGCTGGTTTATGCTGGTCCTTTGCTGGTTTATGCTGGTCCTTGACCAGCAACATGACCAGCATAAACCAGCATCAAAACATACCTAACCAGCGTCCCAGCATCAAAACATAGCTACCAGCATATGCTGTTTTTTTCACCAGGGGAATCTGGCTTCGTGCAAGTGAGATGAGTAAAATGCATGATCACATTTAGTCAACTACAGTAACAAATATGTTTACACAGTGCACAAAACATTCATTTCTCTCAACATGGCAACAGAAGAGCTGTTTATCAATAAATGTGAAAACAAAGTAACTGGCGTTACTTATTTGAAAAAGTAACTCAGATATTTTTCTTGTAAATTAAAAAACTTTATGAGTTAAAAAAGTAACTGATTACGTAACTCGCGTTACTTGTAATACTTATCCCCCAATACTAGTTATTGCCGCCTCTGTGAATGAGTGATGAGAGGAAACACTGAACATTAACTTGCCATTGATGCTTTAAAAATCTATAATTTATAATGTTATTCAAATAGTTTAAATTCCGAATTTAATTTAAATTAATCTAATATTGTTTTAATTAAGAAATGATTCAAGAAAAATTACAGCCAGCATGTTCCTAATCCTAACCATTATTTAATCTAACTTAATTTAATTGAACTGTTTGTCTTATGTGTATTAGGTGGGAACATAGGACCTTGGGGACATACAGTAGGAACAGGGCTGCTAACTGCATATCCCGTTTTTTAATCATTTTTTTTATTGCCACTTAAATGATAACAGCTGCAGTTATCACATGCAGTTATAAGAGCTAACGTTACTCAAATTGTATGCAATAATGCTTCGAGTGTACATTAGTGTGCATTGTGAACATCATCGAATGGCCGACATCCGACGTAGTGCACTATCTAGGGGATAGCAAACGGTTTGTAACACTCCTCCCGCTGCCATGGAAGCGACAGGAAGTACAACGTAGAAATCGGGAAGCAGTCAATCAGGGAGACATTTTTAAAAGACCACCATGAAAAAACAACAAAACAGACACCTAAATGTAAGTATAAACAAATGAATTTTAGCATCAGCATATTAAAGCTGTTCCGAGTGCGCTGGATTTGATACGATGCTTATTTTTCTTATTGCTCGCTGCTGCTTCATGTAATTCGCTTATCACTGAAATTCATTGCTGTGAACCATAACGATTGTCACAATAACATTTCTGTTGTTCATAAATTATAACCACCGATATGTAGCCAGAGTTCGATTTGGTTCAGATACTTTTGGTGCCGTTGTGACAGTGATATAACCTTCACTAACTTCGTCTATATAAAAGTATAGTTCACTTTAAATGTTTGTATAGTGTATTTTGAATTAATTAACAATATGATATTGGTATGATAGTCAATATAACGTGGCTAGACTTCTGAAATGGAAACTGTAACTTATCAATACCTATTAACTAAAAACGAGAGAATACAGACAATGCATTTAGGCACTGTATTCCATATACAGTTGAAGTCAAAAGTTTACGTACACCTTGCAGAATCTGCAAAATGTTAATTATTTTACCAAAATAAGAGGGATCATACAAAATGCATGTTATTGTTTTTATTTAGCACTGACCTGAATAAGATATTTCACACAAAAGACATTTACATATAGTCTAGAAAATAATAGTTGAATTTATAAAAATGATCCTGTTCAAAAGTTTATATACACTTGATTTTTAATACTGTGTTGTTACCTTAATGATCCACAGCTGTTTTTTTTTTTTTAATCCATCTTTTCACACTGAGGGACTCATATGCAAATATTACAGAAGGTTCAAACACTCACAGATGCTCCAGAAGGAAACATGATGCATTAAGAGCCGGGAGGTGAAAACGTTTTGAGTTTGAAGATGAAGGTAAATTTAACTTATTTTGTCTTCTGGAAAACAAGTAAGTATATTCTGTAGCTTCTGAAGTGCAGTACTAAATGAAAAAAATATGATATTTAATATGATCTTCAATCTGTTCAAAAGTTTACACCCCTGGCTCTTAATGCATCACGTTTCCTTCTGGAGCATCAGTGAGCGTTTGAACCGTCTGTAATAGTAAAAGAGTCCCTCAGTTGTCCTCAGTGTGAAAAGGTGGATCTCAAAACCATACAGTCATTGTTGGAAAAGGTTCAAATACACAAAAAAGCTGAAAAACAAAGAATTTGTGGGACCTGAAGGATTTTTCTGAAGAACAGCAGGCAGTTGAACTGTTCAGGACCAACAAGGGACTCATGAACAACTATCACTAAACAAAAAAACACAGCTGTGGATCATTCAGGTAACAACACAGTATTAAGAATCAAGGGGATGTAAACTTTTGAATGGGGTCATTTTTATAAACTCAACTATTATTTTCTCTTGTGGACTATATGTAAACATCTTTTATGTGAAATATCTTATTCAGGTCAGTACTAAATAAAAAATAACATGCATTACATGTGTATGTAAACTTTTGACTTCAGCTGTAAATGTAATGATGTTTTTGGGTCAAAATGATGATGTTGTAATGTTTTAGGCTCAAAGCACAAGTTACATGCTTTCTGTAAATTTAGTTAATTTATTTATTTTTTCCCATATCGCAGTGTACTTTCACCCATCTGGTATAGTTAAGGTGTGTGCCTTAAAATGGGTACATTTATGCAAACAGGACACCAAAAACTATTGACCTTATTGAAGGTTTATAGCAGTTTGAGAATATGGATTTATTTCATAGAATATTTTCTCGTGATCATTAATTTATTCGTTCTCCTTTGTTCTTCCAGAGAAACACATGGCTGTAATACAGTGAATATGGAGGTTCCTTCCTACCTGTCCCGGCTCTTGTCCGAGCTGAACGAACAGCGTAAGAGGGACTTCTTCTGTGACTGCAGCATCATAGTAGAAGGACGTGTATTTAAAGCACATCGTAACATTCTCTTTGCCAGCAGTGGTTATTTTCGGGCACTGCTGGTGCATTATCTCCAGGACAATGGCCAGCGACACAGCACAGCCTCTCTGGACATCGTCACAGCCGAGGCGTTCTCCTTCATCCTAGACTTTCTATATTCAGGTCGCCTGGACCTGCGCAGCGACAATGTCATTGAAATAATGTCAGCTGCGAGCTACCTGCAGATGACCGACGTGGTGAACTTTTGCAAGGGCTACATCAAATCATCCCTGGAGATCTGTAACAGGGAGAGGGAGAGACACAAAGACTTGGATAATAGCGAAAACCCAGTTTCAGCCACCAGCGCTCCTGCGGCATCCACTTCAGATGCCGACCGAAGGACCTGTCAGGTCACCGAGGCTCTCAGCCCTGATGACGCCCCAACGGCTGCTGTCTGCACGCCAGTGGCCACCAGTAGCAAAGACTCCGAAGGCGAAAACTCCCAAGGAGCCTTTCCCAACCATCCTCCCATGAATGCTCCACTGAAGATCAGTCCAGGCCCAGATTTGGTAAACTCATCCACCCCAGGTTTGCTTCTAGGTTTGGTGCATCCCAAAATAGAGTATGACCCTGATGAGGAGGGCGAATCTTCACGGGAATCCAAAGACACGACTCTCTATCAAGTGCCAAATCAGGATGAGGAGAGAACTGTTAACAATAGCCCGGCTCCAAGCACTGAACACTCCGTATCGTTTGCTAACTGCCCGATGAAGCAGTTTCCAGACGTGCTGTTCAGAGCTGGGATGAATCCTAACCGCGATGAACACTTTTCCCAGAGTTTGGGGTACGTTGGTGGATTTGGTCGTGGCGATGACGTGCTCGGTCCTGCAGGGCACTGTGGGATGGAGATTCAGAATGACTGGTATGGGGATGATCCAGGTGAGAGATGCTGAATAAAATCGCAACAGTCAAGCAAATTGCATACTGCAGCGTAGGTACTACATTTAGTTTGAAACTTGCTTTGCCACTATGGAAAAAGTATGTTCCATATAGTGTGAATGTATGTAGAATGAATGAAATTTGCATGTACTACTCAGCTTACGTACTGTTTTTAGGCATATTTAGATGCAGGGAATAATTTTTGAGTTGCGTGTGTTTACACAGGGAGGCTGCACAAATGTCCGTTCTGCCCATACACGGCCAAACAGAAAGGCATTTTGAAGAGGCACATCCGCTGCCACACAGGAGAAAGGCCTTATCCTTGTGAGGTCTGCGGCAAGCGTTTCACACGACAAGAACATCTTCGCACTCATGCAATTTCTGTAAGTCCTTGGGAGATATCTGAATGTGTAGCTGTAAAGCATCTTAGGGTGACTTGTGTGCTTGTGACGTTAATGTTTAACTGTATTAAAAGTAGTGCACTCATTACAGAGATAATTTAACAGGCTTTTTATTAGAGATGCACCAATTGATTTGCCCTCAAGGGGCACTGACCTAGACCAATAAATTTAGTTTCTCAATATATGTCCTTCTCTCAGGTTTACATAGGGTGGAGAAATAATCCTTTGACATGGTTAAAAATAATTATTGTTTCCTGTCACGATTAAGTTTCCCTCCAGTGGGCGTAGTTCTCAGCTAATGTGATACGTTTTTGGGTCGACCGCTTATAAAAAAGTAGTTCTGGGTTTTTTAGCTTGTTTACTGTACACCTTGTTACATAGCAGCTTTTAGACATTGTTCTGTTTTTTGTTATAAGTCACAAATGACAAGGAGGCAGCTTCCCACAATACAAAGTCAATGGAGAGCGTTGGATTGCCCACCAGCCACCTAGCAGGGCTCCAGACTGCAACTAAAACAATCCAAAAATATTAATTTGTGAGCACCACTGGAGACAACATAAATTTACATGTTATGACACAGAAATTTGCCTTTTTCCTGATTGTTTTACAGTCGCATTTTTTATTATGTTGACGTAATAAATTGAGATGATGTGCATCAAAGTTAAAGTGGAAAAAAGACTTTCAAACAGTCCTCATCTTTGCCAAACAGCAGCACTGATGCATACCTGCTAAACGCAGCTCTAGTTGTGCAGCATGAGAGAGACAATTCTTGTTTATAATCAATACCATGGTTTCTAATCAAGATCTTAAAGCAGAAGACCACTTCCAGAACAACAATTTACACATAATGTACTCACCCCCTTGTCATCCAAGATGTTCATGTCTTTCTTTCTTCAGTCATAAAGAAGTTATGTTTTTTGAGGAAAACATTTTAGGATTTTTCTCCATATAATGGACTGATACGGTGCCCTGAGTTTGAACTTTTTTAAATGTGGCTTCAAACGATTCCAAATTTGGTTGTAAACAATCCCAGCCAAGAAAGAAGGGTGTTAGCGTTCTAGCGAAACGATCAGTTAATGTCATTAAAAAATACAATTTAAATACTTTTTAATCTTAAATGCTCATCTTGCCTTTCTCTTCCTGAACTCTGTGTATTCTGACTCAAGACAGTTAGGGTATGTCAAAAACTCCAATCGTATTTTCTCCCTCAACTTCAAAAATCATTTCAAAATCATTCTACATCACTGCAGAAGTACCGACCCAGTCTTTGCAAAGAAGATCAAACACCCTTAACAAAAAAGGTAAAAAAGCGATATAGGATGATTTTGAAGTTGAGGCAGAACATGAGTTGGGAGTTTTTCGACATACCCTAACTGTCATGAAGCAGAAAAAAACAGGTCAGGAAGAGCAAGACAAGAGGAGCATTTGACATTAAAAAGTATATAAATTGTATTATTTTTATGAAAATAACCAATTGTTTCGCTAGATAAGACCCTTTTTCCTCAGCTGGGACCAATTACAACCGCATTTAGGATCGTTTGAAGCCGTGTTTAAACTGCATTTTGGAAGTTCAAACTCGGGCACCATATCAGTCCATTATATGGAGAAAAATCCTGAAATGTTTTCCTCAAAAAACATAATTTCTTTAGGACTGAAAAAAGAAAGACATGAACATCTTGGATGACAAGGGGGGTGAGTACGTTATCTGTAAATGTAAGTTTGTGCATGGCATGTGACATTTATAGCATTTTTTGAGGAGGAGCCTAAATTACACTCAGTGGCCAAGTGATGCTTATGGTCCATGATACTGGCATAAATTCTGTGTAATAATTCTTTGTGACTGTATATAGTTCTCAAGTTGGAAAAGACATTTAGTTCCCACTTTAAGTGAAACTTAGTTCCCAGGACATACAAGATGGATTAAAATGTGATAAAGACGAGATAAAGCGCTTTGTTTTGTTTCCTATAGGAGCCAATCGCTCCTTAGTTGATTTTTTTTTTTTTTGGTCTGGAGCCCTGACTAGCATTCCAAAGTGTTTAATCTTTCAGAAATAGTCATGCTTTTGATAGACATTTAAATGATTCTAGTCATTTTATTTATGTAGTGCGTTTCACAGTACAAATTGTTCAAAAGCAGCTTTACAGAAAATCAAGTTAATGTTTATAGTATTTAATATCTTCATGCCTTATAGTTGCATTTAGCAGACTAGAGCTGGGCATTAATATACTTTACATTTTGCAACCATATATAAAACAAACAGTTGAGATTTGCTATATAGTATGTAGTGTTTTATGCAACTTAAACTGTATGTATGGAAATAAAGTTTACATACAGGGCTGCGTTTATATTTTGTTATATACACTATCAGTCAAAAACTTTTGAAACTACAAAGAAATTATAGAAATGAATACTTTTATTTAGCAAGAATGCTTTAAATTGATTAAAAGTGATAATAAAGACATTTATAATGTTACACAAGACTTCTATTTCAGATAAATGCTGTTCTTCTGAACTTTATTCATCAAAGAAAAATGGAAAAAAAATTCTACTCAGCTGTTTTCAACATCATAATAATAATAAAAGTTTTTTGACCAGCAAATCAGAATATTAGAATGATTTATGAAGGATCATGTGACTGGAGTAATGATGCTAAAAAAAACACAGGAATAAATTGCATTTTAAAATATATATTTAAATAGAAAATAGTATTTTAAATAATAAAATTATTTCAAAATTTGACTGTTTTGCTGTAATTTGGATCAAATAAATGCAGGCTTGGTGAGCAGAAGAGACTTTAAAACAAACAAACAAAAAAAAACGTTCAAAAACTTTTGACTGCTAGTGTAAACAACTGCAGTACAGCATAAAGTGCTTTACATGAGAGTACTGTATGTATGCAGATAAAGTTGGATGTACTCTATATCCAGCAGAGCTGGAGTAGATTACTTACGAATTGTAGTCCGTTACTTATTACAGATTACATAATGAAAATTGCACTTGGTAGCATAGGTTACTCATTTTAGGTAATGTATTCTGACTACTTTTTAGATTACTTTTTTTTTATCAAACTTGTTTTAAACATGCTATTAAACGTACCATTTTTTAAAAATAAAAATATGAGAATTGCATTATAGTAATGTGGGTTTGTGAGTTGATAAAAAGTGAATAATTAAATCATAAAACTTTTGTTTTTTAGGTTTAAACCCTTGAACACAAAACATAGAAATATTTTCTTTACCTGCATGTTAATGTGACCATTATCCATCAGTGAACTGTAAACATGCAAATGTATTGTTAAATTATTAAAATATTAACGTGCTATTTTACAATAGTTCACAAATTAAAATGTTAAAATACAGCATGAGTGTTTCTCATCAAAATGCTTTTTTTGTTTGTTTGTTTGCAGGTCCATCGCTCCACCTGGCCCATTGTGTGCAAAGGCTGTCGTCGAGTGTTCTCAGGCATTGTGTCCCAAGGAATGAAGCGATTTGGACTTTGCGATGGCTGCACCTTTGTAACTACAACCAATGAGGATCCCTCCTCCATGAACCTCAGCATCCAGTCTGAATCTATGGAGAGAGGCACTAGAGACTCTGACTGGCCCGTGTTCATGGTGGAAGGAGATGAAGCGGAGCCGAGCGCTAGTACTGCTGGACAGGACAATAAGCAAAATGTTGCAAAGCAGCTTGCAGAGAATGGCACTCTGCTGTAGATTAATTATACTTGAATGCTTACCAAATGAATAACAAAGAATAGTCGTTGGAGTGCATAAGAGCCTGATGGGAGGGTGTAAAACCGGTTTAGTCACTTTTTTCTCATGTTATTTGTGGGTTAGAAAAGATGGTTTGCAATCAGAAGATTAATTTGTATCAGAAACACTACACAGCTGGGAAAGCTGTCAATAATTATGTTTGGGTTACGTCAAATCTGGCTAAGCACTAGCTAATTTTGGATTATGAACATATTTTGCTGTATGACAATGAGGCCACAACAGATTTTAATGTGTTGTGGCAGTTGTGTGAATAAATATTTTTATGCTTCAGAGTGAACTGCCTTAAATACTTTCAGGGACCTCAGTGGTCCTGTCAATTTGTTTGATTATATAAGTGTTATGAGTATCATAAAGTATAAAGATTTGTCATCAAGAACCTAAAAACATGTTATTGGTCATTTAAATTGTTTAACTTACTTATTGTTTAGCCTATATATTACTTTCTGCTACTTGTCAGGACGAAGTCATTACAGTTTAAAATAAGGGAAACTTCATTTATTAACTGGCATTTCTCCTTTTTGCAAAAGGAAATGTTTACATCCGCGAATGACAACTGAAACCCTTTCACCAGTGTGGCGCGATTCCCGAGCAAATGACTCTAAAGAGTCGGTTCTTTTTAGCGAATCAAAGCATACAACATGCAAATGTAATCCCATTCAAGGCATGGTTTTGATGTATTCCTGAAGCCATTACGGTTCCTGTTCTTTGCGGTGAGTTGTTTTGCAGGTAGCCTAAGTCATGTGTTGTAGTCACATGTTGGAAATCGTATGATAAACCAGGAAACGCAAACAGTTTTCGGGTTTTGATATCTGTGTTATCCAAGTTACGCCGGTACAACCATTTCTCTATTAAGTTACATAAAAGTAAGTCAGTGCATGCTGACGTTAGTGCATTAGATTCACCTTTAGTATCACGGTGACCGCACTCGCGTCTGTGAAGTTAAGTTGCGATCAATCATGCAAGTGACTCGGAGTCAGATGTTGCAGTTTCTTTGTCTACTGTTCTGCGCATCATTTATCGAGACGCGATATACACCCGACTGGGCCAGTTTGGACTCCAGACCTCTGCCTGAATGGTACGACGAGGTGAAGTTCGGGATCTTCGTTCACTGGGGGGTGTTTTCAGTGCCCGCGTTCGGCAGCGAGTGGTTCTGGTGGAACTGGAAGGGCGCAGAAAATCCCGCCTATGTCCAGTTCATGAGCAAAAACTACCCGCCTGGATTCAGCTATGCTGACTTCGCACCTGATTTCCATGCGCAGTTTTTTGATCCAGACGAGTGGGCTGATATCTTCGAGGCTTCTGGAGCAAAGTATGGTACTTCAGATATGGGTTTGCACTTTTGCAGTGATGCTCCCGATGTTTGTTTTACACATTTCTGCTTTTGCTTGTCATTTTGCGCAGATATGTGGTCCTCACATCCAAACACCACGAAGGCTTTACAAACTGGGGGTCCCCGAACTCCTGGAACTGGAATTCTGTTGATACTGGACCTCACAGGGATCTTGTTGCAGATTTTGGCACTGCTATAAGAAAGAGGTATTGGCGGTGCTTTAAGTGCGTACTGGTGGCACTTCTGTATTTTAGCCTTTTGCGTATCGGCACTTCTGACGTTGCAACACCGGCACCTCTATTTTTTTCCACTTTAAGCACTGTGGTATTGGGTCACATTTACTGAAAAGCACCATTAATGTGCCAATGCGAGTGTGAAGTTCTGCGGGTGATAATTATCTGCAACTGCCAATTTGCAATTTAAAGGCCAATGCAATCTACAAGAATAGCCCAAACACGCAGAGCCCATGATAATCGTGCGGGTAAACTACTAATAACATGCGCAAATGGGTTAAAATAGACTCTTGCTTTTTGCCGTTAAATAATGGCACAAACACCAGTAAACTGGTTACCTCTGATTAAATCACCCTGCATGATTCATTTAAAACTCACATACAGTGGGTATGGAAAGTATTCAGACCCCCTTACATTTTTCACTCTTTGTTATATTGCAGTTACATTTTACATTTGTTACATTTACATTGTTACATTTGTTCATTTTTTTTTCCTCATTAATGTACACACAGCACCCCATATTGACAGAAAAACACTGAATTGTTGACATTTTTGCAGATTTATTAAAAAAGAAAAACTGAAATATCACATGGTCCTAAGTATTCAGACCCTTTGCTCAGTATTTAGTAGAAGCACCCTTTTGATCTAATACAGCCATGAGTCTTTTTGGGAAAGATGCAACAAGTTTTTCACACCTGGATTTGGGGATCCTCTGCCATTCCTCCTTGCAGATCCTCTCCAGTTCTGTCAGGTTGGATGGTAACGTTGGTGGACAGCCATTTTTAGGTCTCTCCAGAGATGCTCAATTGGGTTTAAGTCAGGGCTCCGGCTGGGCCATTCAAGAACAGTCACGGAGTTGTTGTGAAGCCACTCCTTCGTTATTTTAGCTGTGTGCTTAGGGTCATTGTCTTGTTGGAAGGTAAACCTTCGGCCCAGTCTGAGGTCCTGAGCACTCTGGAGAAGGTTTTCGTCCAGGATATCCCTGTACTTGGCCGCATTCATCTTTCCCTCGATTGCAACCGGTCGTCCTGTCCCTGCAGCTGAAAAACACCCCCACAGCATGATGCTGCCACCACCATGCTTCACTGTTGGGACTGTATTGGACAGGTGATGAGCAGTGCCTGGTTTTCTCCGCACATACCGCTTAGAATTAAGGCCAAAAAGTTCTATCTCGGAGTCCTTCAGGTGTTTTTTAGCAAACTCCATGCAGGCTTTCATGTGTCTTGCACTGAGGAGAGGCTTCCGTCGGGTCACTCTGCCATAAAGCCCCGACTGGTGGAGGGCTGCAGTGATGGTTGACTTTCTACAACTTTCTCCCATCTCCCGACTGCATCTCTGGAGCTCAGCCACAGTGATCTTTGGGTTTTTCTTTACCTCTCTCACCGAGGCTCTTCTCCCCCAATAGCTCAGTTTGGCCGGACGGCCAGCTCTAGGAAGGGTTCTGGTTGTCCCAAACGTCTTCCATTTAAGGATTATGGAGGCCACTGTGCTCTTAGGAACCTTAAGTGCAGCAGAAATGTTTTTATAACCTTGGCCAGATCTGTGCCTTGCCTCAATTCTGTCTCTGAGCTCTTCAGGGAGTTCCTTTGACCTCATGATTCTCATTTGCTCTGACATGCACTGTGAGCTGTAAGGTCTTATATAGACAGGTGTGTGGCTTTCCTAATCAAGTCCAATCAGTATAATCAAACACAGCTGGACTCAAATGAAGGTGTAGAACCATCTCAAGGATGATCAGAAGAAATGGACAGCACCTGAGTTAAATATATGAGTGTCACAGCAAAGGGTCTGAATACTTAGGACCATGTGATATTTCAGTTTTTCTTTTTTAATAAATCTGCAAAAATGTCAAAAATTCTGTTTTTCTGTCAATATTGGGTGCTGTGTGTACATTAATGAGGAAAAAAAGAACTTAAATGATTTTAGCAAATGGCTGCAATATAACGAAGAGTGAAAAATTGAAGGGGGTCTGAATACTTTCCGTACCCACTGTAAATGTAGCGTCTGGAAGGATAAGCCCTACAAATGGAAGTTAGCCAAAAGAATAACATTGTCCATGCTTTTTCATCGCAAGAGGATTTGCATTAAATCTGTCACTGTGTGCTCGACTGCTTCTAAAAGCTACATTCATGTATTGTATACAAAAATGTTCAATGAACTGTATCTTTCTTTGACAATAACAGTGGAAATGTTCAATATCTTTATAGTAGCCGTAGTTTAATAACGTATCTTTGTATTAGGTCTCTGCATTATGGACTGTACAGCTCACTGTATGAATGGTTCAACCCCCTCTACCTGACTGACAAGCAAGCTGGTTTCAAGACCCAGGAGTTTGTTGAAAAAAAAGTCATGCCAGAACTCCACAATTTGGTTAACAGGTAAATTTGCATCAGTCATGTGATGGTACAGGTGGAAAACAAATAGCAATTGTTCATTACATAAGCCTGACGTGTCTGTTCTATTTGTTTGTGCAAATATCAGCCATTACAGTCATGGTGTGACATTTCTGAAAGATAACTGGTGATGTTTTTGATAATTCAGGTACAAGCCGGACTTGATTTGGTCAGATGGGGACTGGGAAGCACCTGACACTTATTGGAACTCTACAGGATTCCTAGCCTGGCTCTACAATGACAGTCCAGTCAAGGTGAGATCATCGCATCATGTTGTTCTTATTTTAAAATTGTCTCAAATTATAATTCAGGTCATGATGGCTGCATTATTTCATTTCTTACAGGATGTGGTGGTGACCAATGACAGATGGGGGGCGGGCTGTTATTGTAAACATGGAGGTTATTACAACTGTGCTGACAAGTACACTCCTGAACAGCCTCCCAAACACAAGTGGGAGAAATGCCAGTCAATGGACACAGTATCATGGGGTTATCGGCGAAATATGAAGCTAAGCGATCTGATGGATCTACCAACTATTATAAAGGTGGGATGTGTTGCCAATAGGCAAAAGTTCTTGCCTTAGATAATATTATTAGATTCTTGTGTTGTAAAAAAATTATTGTTTATGTTTATACAATAGTTATTTCTGGTCCTTGAATCTGATTGGCTGAGAGGAATGCAGTATTTTAGTGATATCAGAACTTCAGCCGCTTTACAGTTTGTATTACTCCGCTTGCGGTATTTCTCACAGCGACTGTCATGGCGGACACCCAAATTCACGATAATTTTATAAATAATAAATTTATATATCATATAAATTTATTTATAAATAAATTTGTCACTGAATGTAGTTTTAATGGGTTTAAGACATGAATTTTTAAATTATTTTAATATGTTCCTTGAGGTTTAGTTATAAATAAATATATATAATAAATACGTGGAAAAATTATTATTTTTAACCCTCATTCTGACCCGCTGTCTTTTTTAAGGGGCGGGTCATTTAAAGAAGTTCAGTTTCAGAACAAAAATTTACAGATAATGTACTAACCCCCTTGTCATCCAAGATGTTCATGTCTTTCTATCTTCAGAAATTAAGAAATTATGTTTCTTAAGGAAAACATTTCGGGAATGTTCTCCATATAGTGGACTTCAATGGTGCCCCAAAGTTTGAACTTCCAAATTGCAGTTTCAAATGGCTCTAAATGATCCCAGCTGAGGAAGAAGGGTCTTATCTAGTGAAACGGTCAGTCTTTTTCTAAACAAATTGACAATTTATATACTTTTTAACCTCAAATGCTTGTCTTGTCTCATGTCTGTGATGCGCATGCGTAGTCTGTTTAATCCGGGTCAATATAGTTAGGGTATGTTGAAAAACTCCCGTCTCGTTTTCTTCTTCAGCGTCAAAATTGTCCGACGTCGCTGTTTTAAATTTTTTTTTGTAAAGGGTGTTTGATCTTCTTTGCATGTTTGCTTTGTAAACACTGGGTCGGTACTTCTGCGGCGATTTAGACAAGACGAGCGTTTGAGGTTAAAAAGTATATAAATTGTTCATTTGTTTCGAAAATGACCGATCGTTTTGATAAGACCCTTCTTCCTCGGCTGGGATCGTTTGGAGTCATTTGAAGCTGCATTTAAACTGCATTTTGGAAGATTTAACTTGGGGGCACCATAGAAGTCCATTATATGGAAATAATTCCTAAATTTTTTTTTTTTCCATCAAGAAACAATTTCTTATCAGCTGAAGAAAGAAAGACACGAACATCTTGGATGACAAGGGGATAAGTAAATGATCTGTAAATTTTGGTTCTGGAAGTGAACTTCTCCTTTAAGGCTTCTCAGTAATCGGACACTGTTATGATTGGCTAACATCATGCATAGGAAACAGTATCAACGCCCCCTCGCTATTGTCTGTGATTGTTTGGACAACATGATTTAAAAAAAAGTCATTTCCAGACAAAGCATTATGAAATAATTGACTTACCGCTTGTGATGCAGCGGCAGTCAGATCTAGTACCGCTTCATCTTTCAACAAATGTTTGTTTGTGAACTCTCCATGACACTCGATTAGAAAACAACATGCTCCGAAGTCCGAACAATCCTCTGACACGATCCAGGATGCCTTTAAAAATAAACTATCCACTTCTTCCTTATGCTGGGATCCTTCTGATATCTGTACAAAGACGCAAACAAGCTGTTTAAACCAAACGCATCAAAGCGAACTTTCTTTCACTTCATTTGTCCTATTGACAACAGACTTAAACTCGTGGACTGTGTCAGAAAGCAAACACGCAGCTATATACTGTATCCAGTGTAGACCAGATGGCGGCAGTGATTATAATTTCTACACTCACATTCAGCGTATTCAAGTAATCCGCTGTTAAGATACTGAATGCCAGTGGGCGTGGCCTATGGTGAGAAGATGACTGTTCGTCGATGTCTTGTTCTGGAGGCAGTGTTTATGCAAATGTTTGAGGAGGAAGTTTTAAGCTATGTAACTTGCAGGATGTTTTAACGGTACAAAGACCTCTTATATGCCAATAGGTCAACTACTCTAGTGATCTTGCTCATATAAAACATATGGACACAAAAGTTTCAAGTGGTACTTTATGACTCTCATTTAATGTGACCACAGGATCTGGTCTACGTGGTGGCATTAGGGGGGAATTACCTGTTGAATGTGGGGCCCACGGCAGATGGCACGATTGCACCTGTCTTTGAGGAACGTCTCAGAGGGATTGGAGCCTGGCTGAAGGTCAATGGTGAAGCCATCTATGCAACTAAGCCTTGGAGAGTTCAGGCTGAGAATGCTACTGTTCCTGTCTGGTGTGTTGATGTTGTTATTCTTCCTCTTATCTGTCCATGCCTTACAGTTCCTTTATAAAACTTTCAGAATCTAAACTACTAGGCACTTACCCATATAGATGTGAACACTGTAATACTGATCATATTGTTATAAAATATTTTAATACTTTAAAAGCAGCCTGAATTCCTGTGAGCTCAGTCAATCATGATCTTGCTTCCTTCTCTGCCTGTTCTTGGAGTCTTGCTCATAAATTGTAGTATTTAAAATGTTTTTTCCAAATCCAGGTATACGTCAAAAAATAGCACTGTGTATGCAATCTTCACCTCCAATCCCATGAAAAGCGCCTTAATGCTTTCTGCTCCCAGAACCTCCAGCAGTACAGTGGTAAATATTTATAAATTCATAAGCATTTTAGAATAAAATTGCATAAAATTATTGCATTCAAAAAATACATTTTATGATATTAATGAAGTGTATTTTATCACTGTTCAGGTGACTTTGTTGGGGAACCCTAAGCCTTTGAAATGGGCTCCGTTGCATTCAACAGGTATAATTATTCTGCTGCCTGATCTGCCGTTGTCACCTGCTGAAGCCTGGACACTCAAGCTGGATTGGGTGGCCTAAAGCCCTTGAAACTATTTTGTAGATTTTAATAAATTTTAAGGATTTTAAGAATGTTTTGTATAAATAAGGGTGGGTTTATAAACTGAATAAAACATACTTTTTTAAATAGTCTTAATTTTATGCTTTTCATAACTTGATAAAATATTGCATGTCAAATACCTTGGAAATTTAATGCTCTTGTTATGTCATTTGCTTGATTAACAAGTGTTATGAGTACTAGGGGAGAGCGAGGACAAAAGTAAAAAAGCAATTTTCTCAGAGCCCTGAATGTATTTACTTTCCAAGCTATGACAGCACATTCAGCATGCAGCCCCTGATGGAGCTGAAAGCATTTTTCGAGTACATTAAGTAAATTACTTAAGCAGTAATTTTTTCAAATTAGTTGTGTTGTATTTCTACAGTTTATTTAGTTCTGTAACACATCCTGAAGTTTGCCTTTTCAGAGTTTTAAGTATAAAAGTAAATCAGGTTTAAATGCCCCGCTACAGTGACAACAAGCCACTACATGCTAATGTGGTAAATTCTGTCTTGCATCATTTTTAAAACATATTTATGTCATATTATACCAAAAGAATATGCCAAGAGTGAGGGACAGGTTCATGAGAGGGTGTTTCTGAGCATCTGTCGGGAACATTAGTCCTAAGTCGCATTTACCTTAGTCATATTTAGGTTTTAGCCACACTGTACCTTAGCTTTTCCACCTCCACCTATAAATTTGCAGTGTTTGCAGTGTTTTTATGCACATTTTGAATTTATGCATAAAAACAACTGGATGGAAATATGAATATGAAACATTTGATAAAACTGTTTTCATCTGTAATTCGATCATTTTTTGCAAAAATAAAGGACGTGTTACATATTAACAAGGTCATAGTCAGGTATATTTAATAAAAACAAGAGTAAGAAAAAATCTAGTTTGTATTCTTGTTACTTTTGACTCATCGGTTGGGGTCGAAAGTAACAATGTGCAACTTATGTTCAAAGTGAAATTATTCTGAAGTCTTTCTACATTTGTACAAAACCACACTTCTGAGTTACTGGTCACAGCAAAAATATATCTTTGTCTACAACATTATCTATTTAAATTATGTTTTTCTGAAAACTGGTGCTTTCATCCCCGCTCTCCCCCATGTCTGTTGCAGAGGTGTAATGTTATGAAACTGAAAGTAAAAGCATGCTGCTGAACTATTTTTTTTTTTATGATTGTTAGGCTAAAATAAGTTGTGGTTATAGGGTAGAGTGGGGGAAAACACCCCCCTTAAGGAGTGTGTAATTTTTTTCGGTGAAACTCAAGTTAAATGTGTTCAGAAAATTTATAGACATAAATTATAAACCAAGTATGAAAAATGTCCAGAGTTTTCATGTTATTAGATTTTTAACAAAATCCTGGGTCCCCCTAACCTGACAAAGCCATTTGCTTTAAACATTTACACCAAAATCAGAGTACAAGCATTTATCTTAAAATGAAAAAGAATATAATCAGTAATTACAAAATTATAATAGCCTGTTTGAAAAATGTTGTTAGCTAATGCTAACTGCCTAGCTAAATAGCTACCTGATACTTATTTGAAGTCATTTTAAAATATAAAGTCCAAATATTTTTATTCAACCAACTAGTTAAAATACATTTGATGGAAAAACAAAGGATTTGCCCATTAACTACAGTAATTGCCCATTGTGAAGTTATTAAAGTCATAGTTCCTTTATTCCATGCAATGGTTTTGTAGGTAAGGTGATGTGCTGTAGTCACATGTTAGATGTCATATGATAAACCCGGAAATAAACCCTGGTGTCGGATGAAATCTCTCTTTAGTGTTTAAGTGTATATTTACATTGCTGATTACGGTGTGCACGTCTTTGAAGTTAGGTTGTGATCAGTCATGCAAGTGACTCGGAGTCAGATGTTGCAGTTTCTTTGTCTACTGTTCTGCGCATCATTTATCGAGACGCGATATACACCCGACTGGGCCAGTTTGGACTCCAGACCTCTGCCTGAATGGTACGACGAGGTGAAGTTCGGGATCTTCGTTCACTGGGGGGTGTTTTCAGTGCCCGCGTTCGGCAGCGAGTGGTTCTGGTGGAACTGGAAGGGCGCAGAAAATCCCGCCTATGTCCAGTTCATGAGCAAAAAACCCGCCTGGATTCAGCTACCCGCCTGGAGTTTTTTTCAGCTGATATCTATGCTGACTTCAGATATGGGTTTGCACCTGATTTCCATGCGCAGTTTTTTGATCCCGACCAGTGGGCTGATATCTTCGAGGCTTCTGGAGCAAAGTAACTTATGTATTTCAGATATAGGTTTGCAGCGTTGCTTCCTGAGTTCTTGATATTTATGCTTTTGTTTGTCATTCTGCGCAGATATGTGGTCCTCACATCCAAACACCACGAAGGCTTTACAAACTGGGGGTCCCCGAACTCCTGGAACTGGAATTCTGTTGATACTGGACCTCACAGGGATCTTGTTGCAGATTTGGGTGCTGCGATAAGAAAGAGGTAGGCTGTTGTGTGTTTGTAGGGCAGACCGATGGTAATTCTTCTTCTTCTTCTTGGTTTTTAACGGCGGTTGACAACCAACGTAAATCTGTGCATAACCGGACCGATTCTCAATGTAAATAAGGCTACATTATCTTTTTAACGCGGAAAAATGCCACTTTTTTTTTTTTTTTTCCAGCGTGGAAAAGTTACCCAACGTCAGTGTTGGGCAAGTTACTTCCAAAATGTAATACATTATATATTACTAGTTACTGTCTTTTAAAAGTAATTAGTTACATTACAATATTACTTTCTCTGAATTGTAATGTGTTACACTACTTTTAAGTTACTTTTGAGTTACTTTCACCAAAATATCCACAGAAGTATGACTAGGCATTATAAAATACCAAAATGTAGTTTATTGCTGCTCATTATAGTCCAGGGTAATGAGGTATGTCAATATATTAAAAAATCATATTTAGATAGGCTACCGGTATGTAAGTCTACATTAACGCTACTTGTAGTTTAAGTTAAACACAAATAACCACAAAAGTTCTTAAATTTGTAAATAACGCTGGTAAATAAAGTGAATTGTTATAATGTTCAACAGGGGCGATTCTAGGATTTTCATTTTAGGGGGCTCAGCCCCCAGTGAGGGTATAATAACAAAAATTAAATAAATAAATACAATAAAAAATGTTTGACTAATAGGGGTGGTATACTATACTTATTGCAATATTCCACTGTATTGTATAGATAGGTATAACGTTTTATTACTGAATAAGCCAAATACAAGTCTTTCTGATCTCACACACCCCTGTTTACTGTACAAATACAAAATTTTACTGTTTGCATTTCTAGTACAAGCCCCGTTCCTTAGCTGAAGTATGCAAACATCTTTGCCACATGCACTAGAAACAATTGAAAGATAAATTTTCAAATGAAAATGGCAACGGATCGTTTTATAAAGTATGCGTTAATGTGCTTCATTTTCGCTGGAGGAAACAGCTGTGGTGTGATGAGGGGTGAACACAGCGAAAACGTAGGCTACAGTAGATGCGTCATATTCTGAGTTTGCATTTCACTGTTTTTATACTGAATCTGTTTTTTGTGAGATGAATTAATGCATGTTCACATTTAGTCTAGAATACCGTAACATCATGTTTACTCTCAATTTCCCGACAGGAGACCTGTCAATCAATAAATGGGGGAAAAAGTAACTCAGATATTTTCTTAGAAATTCAAAAGTAATGCGTTACTTTACTAGTTACTTGAAAAAAGTAATATTGCGTAACTTGCATTACTTGTAATGCGTTACCCCCAACACTGCCCAACATGCACATTACTACATAAGACTACCCCAACTTACAACTAAAATCATTCATATAACTTTTACATCAGTTATCCTATTCAATAACAGAGATTTCTTCTTAGCTCTAATGCTGTTCTTTATAGAAATTAATGAAGGGCTGTAAAACGATTAATAAGATTCAAAATATAAATTTGTTTACTATATGTGTGTGTACTGTGTATATTATGTATATATAAATATACACACACTTATATATTAAGGAAACCATGTTACGTTTATATTTATATAATATAAACAATATGCAAGTATAAATATATATACATACAAATATTTTTTTTTTTAAATATATACATATGTGTGTGTATTTATGTAATATATAGTATGTAAACATGCATACTTTTATTTTTGAACGCGATTAATAATGATTAATCGTTTTGCAGCCGACATTATTTTATTTCATGTATGTGACATTTTTCTAAATAAAGCTCATTTTTAAACCAATATCAATATCCATATAATTAGGTATTTGTATAATTTTGTGACAAACCTCAAAAACAGTTAACAAAACAAAACTGACTCTTTATAGAAACAACATAACAGAAAACCTTTACTTGAATAAAATAAAATAATATGATAACAAGCATTATATCAGTTTTTGTACAGCTAAAATAAGTGGAAGCAGATGACACAGAAAGTCCTGCACATTCAAGTAAAAAAAAGGCCATGCCTGCTCTTACGTTAGTCTTTGTGTACCTTTTTCCTGAATTTTATTTAAAAATGTTGAATTTCTTATATTAGGTCTCTGCATTATGGACTGTACAGCTCACTGTATGAATGGTTCAATCCCCTCTACCTGAGTGACAAGCAGTCTGGTTTTAAGACCCAGGAGTTTGTTGAAAGAAAAGTCATGCCAGAACTCCACAATCTGGTTAACAGGTAAATTTGCATCTGTCATGTGATCATACAGGCTGGAGAACGGAGAGCATTTGTTTGCCTGACTCGTCTGTTGTATATGTTTGTGCAAAGATCAACCATTACATTACATGGTGTGACATTTATGAAAGATAACTGGTGATGTTTTTGACAATTCAGGTACAAGCCGGACTTGATTTGGTCAGATGGGGACTGGGAAGCACCTGACACTTATTGGAACTCTACAGGATTCCTAGCCTGGCTCTACAACGACAGTCCAGTCAAGGTGAGATCATCGCATCATGTTGTTCTTATTTTAACACCGTCTCAAATTATAATTAAAATCATAATGGCTGCGTTATTTCATTTCTTACAGGATGTGGTGGTGACCAATGACAGATGGGGGGCGGGCTGTTATTGTAAACATGGAGGTTATTACAACTGTGCTGACAAGTACACTCCTGAACAGCCTCCCAAACACAAGTGGGAGAAATGCCAGTCAGTGGACACATTATCATGGGGGTATCGGCGAAATATAAAGCTAAGCGATCTGATGGATCTACCAACCATTATAAAGGTGGCAAAAGTTCTCGCCTTAGATGATTTTACTAGATTCTTGTGTTGTAAATGCTGCATCATATATGAATGAAACACATGGAGACAAAAGCAACTCTCATACTATATGTTGTGACCTCAGGACATGGTCTACGTGGTGGCATTAGGGGGGAATTACCTGTTAAATGTGGGGCCCACAGCAGACGGCACGATAGCACCTGTCTTTGAGGAACGTCTCAGAGGGATTGGAGCCTGGATGAAGGTCAATGGTGAAGCCATCTATGCAACTAAGCCTTGGAGAGTTCAGGCTGAGAATGCTACAGTTCCTGTCTGGTTTGTTGATGTTTTTATACTTCCTCTTATCTGTCCGTGCCTTACAGTTCCTTTGAAAAACTTAAAAAAAACTATTGTGGTCGCAGCGATAAAGTGTCACTTGTAGACCGTGACGAGAATATAACAGGAGCCATTTGAGCAAAATATAGTTTAGGATTCATAGGCCACTGCTTAAAATGAGGAATTTAAGGCCAATCGTAAGAGCCGATTCACGGTACCAGCCTTTCCTGGGCACTCATTCTCACTAAATCCACATTTACCCTGAAATTGTAAATAAATCGGTCATATGATGATATGATTGTCATTAGTGATTTGAAAACTCAATCTATTTATAAGCAGCCTGGTTTCTTGTGAGATGATTCAGCAGTAGTTTTGCTTCCCTCTCTGCTTTTTTTAGTTAGCATGTGGTGTGGTAATATTAAAGCTGTGAATGCTTTGTTAATTTCAGGTTTCTCAATTTTACTTCAATTCCAGGTATACGTCAAAACACAGCACTGTGTATGCGATATTCACCTCCAATCCCATGCAGACCACCTTTATGCTTTCAGCGCCCAAAACCTCATACAACACAGTGGTAAATATTTATTAATTCAACTTTTTTTTTTTTGTTAAGATATCGATGAAACATCTGTGTTTGTTTTGGATCTCTGTTCAGGTGACTTTGTTGGGGAACCCTGAGCCTCTGAAATGGGCTCCTCTGGAAACATCAGGATTTATTGTTGTGCTGCCCGATCTACCCTTCTCACCCGCTGAAGCCTGGACCCTCAAGCTGGATAAGGTGGCCTAAAGCCTTTAAACCATTTTGTAGATTTTAATGAGACTCTCAGGGATGTGATTTTCCTTTTTGAAGAGTATTGCACATGTGAATGGCCTTAAAGCATTTCACAGTTTGCTTAATAACTGTTTGTTTACAAATGCATTCATGCATCTGTATGCATGGATTGCTCCCAACCTAGCAGTTGTGTGCAGAAAACCTTTAGCATTTCAGTCAAGCACCAAATGAGAGTAAAAATTGTTGATGGTGAGTATATTAAACTCTACACACAGTTGATGTGATTTATCAAATCTCTAAGGCTTTGATTTTAATTTCCATCTTCTCCAAATTTTAAAATCAAAACAGCATTGTATTGTAATTTTCCAGTTCACTGTTATTATTACAATAGTAATATAGTTAGGGGCCAAAAACTTGGGGGTGCTTTTGTGACTTTTTGTGTGCCTTAATATGCTCAAAAACTGAAAATTGGCACACATGTTGGAATACGTGGGCATCAGGGAAACTGGAAAATGTATTATAACTTCCTCATACATGGTCGGGTTTTGATCAAACTTCACTGATTTGTTTGTTGTATGAGGCTGATCACAGATGTAACTATTAGAAGTCAAAGTTTTAGGGCCACAAACTGGCAGCAGGAAGAATGTCATTTTTAAAATGCTTCTTTTACTCGATTTGCTTCAGACTTCATCAGAATAATGTCAAAACCCTACAAGTGTAAAACTGGATTGTTTTCATACTCTTCCTAGGACAATCATGCAATTCACACCAAGCTTTGTCAACATGATGTCAACAGATTAAAGATGCTAAATTGGGAACTTTTTTTTGGATATCTTGAATGTTGTTGTAATTGTGATTTATTAAAGGGCAAATAAGGGAAAGTGCATTATCAAAACGTTATACATACAGAGAACAAGTCATTCTGATTAAACTTGCTTAGTTTCATGAATTTACAATGCTCTTGGTTCTAATAGCAAATTAAAAACATTAGACATTTCAAATGTACAAACATTTGTACTGTACACACTAAAAAACGCTGGGTTAAAAACAACCCAACTTGGGTTATTTTGACCCAGCATGTTGGGTTAAATGTTTTTACCACACATGATGGGTTGTTTTATTAAAGTCAACTATTGTTTAAACATTATTATATTGCTGGCTTAAAATGGACTGGAACTTAAAAAGAACACACAGAATTACTAGAGGCAACAGAAATAATCAATAATAATAATCTGGGTAAAAAATATTAAAAATAACCCAATCAAATGACCAAACAAGCATTTGGGTTAAAAAAATAACCCAGCACCTGGGTAAAAATATTGAAATCAACCCAGTAAAATGACCCAATAGGCTGAACCCAGCACCCAGCAAAAATGCCCCAGCATTTTTTTTTTTAGAGTGTGCTGGTAATATAATTTTATATAATTGTTTCACAAATGCTTAAAGACAAATTTTCCTGATGCCACCTGGGGCTTGGGCGCGTCATCGCTGCTAGCAGCTATATAAACATGTTTCTTTGATTTTTTTTTTTTTTTTTTTTTTTTTTTTACTGCACTGATCACATTTTTGTAATGAATTTGTTTTAAGAAAGTTTTGTATAAAGTTTTTATTGTATAGAATTTGATTGCTCAATAAAAATGCAAAAGCAAATGTCCATTTCATATTGTTATGCTGCTTTCCAGACAACTCGAAATTCAGATTTTTCCCACCTCCTACTTGGAAATAACTTCTAGAATGCCAGTCGGACATCCAACCTGTGAACTTGGGGCAGATTTGACCCCACTGCTTCCAGCAAGCATAATATGGAGCTACTACCTTGTTTCAAACTTAAATTAAGTTTAGAAAACGATACCTTAATTTTCGCTTTTCGTCAGCTGGTGAGCGGCAGCGTTTTATGTGAATTTTTTTCTGTTTTTGCCCTAATTGACACAAAAACACAAAATGCTCTCACTGTGTTATGGCAATATCATGAGGTCAATATGTTAACGTGACATCATGTGTGACTGACTGGAAATGGCATGGACTGGAGGTGAACTGGGACGTTTCAAGTCAGATGTTCCCACTTCCAACCTTGCCAGGAATTCGGCATTAATTAAGATAGCATTGCATGTTTGATACCTTGAAACTACCTGGAACTGAGTTGAAATGTAATTTTAACCTATACTATTTGTCTAAAGCAGGGGTCAGCAACCTATGGCACGTGTGCCAACTGTGGCACGCAGAGGAATGCTCGTTGGCACGCGAGTAATAGGGAAAAAAGTGCATGCTGACGTACATTTTAAAATAATAACTTCTCATTGTCACACAGCCTGTTAGGAGCTATAAGTGTGAGAATTAACTACGGATGCGCGCGCGCAACTGCTGCACATACTAGGTGCTTAAGATCAAAGCCAGTGGCGCTCATCATTGTCAAAATGACTGAAATGGCCAATCAAATCAAAGTAGGAGGGATTTACTGCTCTTAGAAGCAAAACGCGAAGCGTCACTTTAAATGAGAACTCCACTTCCAGAACAACATAAATAATTTACTCACCCCCTTGTCATCCAAGATGTCATCATGTCATCATCATGTCTTTCTGTCTTCAGTAGTAAAGAAATGATGGTTTTTGAGGAAAACATTTTTTTAGGATTTTTCTTCATATAATGGACTTTTAATTGTGCCCCTGATTTTGACCTTCCAAAATGTAATGTTAGTTTAAATGCAGCTTCAAAAGGCTCTAAATGATCCCAGCCGAGGAAGATTAAGGGTCTTATTTAGCGAAACGATCGGTCATTTTTTTTGAAAAAAAAAAAAAAAAAAAAAATTTTGTATACTTTTTAAGCACAAATGTAGCACAGGCTCTGGAATGCGCGTTCTTGAATGATTAATCTTTTCAGTTTCTTATAGCATTACAGTTTTGTCTTGTTTGTAGTGTGATCAACGTTTGTGTAAGCAGTAGATGTGTTAGGGAAGTAACACATAACATTTTAATTAGATTTAGCTGAAATGATGGAAATGACTCGAAAAAAGATTTGTTCATTTTGCTGAACGAGATTCAAAGGTCTGAGTCGGTAAAATGATCCGAACTTCCAAAAAACTCCATCTTATTTTCTCCTACAACTTCAGAATCGTCCGACGTCATAGTAGCTTTTTGTTTGTAAACAACGTTTGACTTACTTGCACTTTTAGTCTTTGCACGTTTGCTTCGTAAACACTGGATCTGTTGTTCCGTGTGAACTTTCGATTCAATAGTACGTAGTGTCCTGAACTCGCATCTTAGAGCCGTTGCTACACGACCTTTGTGCTTAAAAAGTATACAATTTTTTTTTTCCTGAAAAAAATGACCGATCGTTTCATTAGATAAGACCCTTCTTCCTCGGCTGGGATCGTTTAGAGCCCTTTGAAGCTGCATTTAATCTACATTTTGGAAGTTCAAAATCAGGGGCATAAGCCCATTATATGAAGCAAAATCCTGAAATGTTGTCCTCAAAAACCATAATTTTTTTACGACTGAAGACAGAAAGACATTAACAACTTGGATGACAAGGGGGTGAGTAAATTATTTGTAAATTGTTGTTCTGGAAGTGGAGTTCTCCTTTAAGGTTGTAAGAGAGCGAAATAAGAGAAAGCTGCAAATCATTTAATTTTAGTCACTGTTTTAGGATATAAATGTTAAATGACTGACAGCTATATCCAGTGATGCAAACTACTCAGCTTTTTCTTCTCAAATATGGCCAATGTGAGAGAGAAAGAGAGAGAGACGCCTAAATTGTTTGCGATTCATTGTCGATTAATAAAAGTCATGTTAAAAAAAGTCATGAATAGCACAGCGCGATCTCTGATCTCTGTGTGCGAGTGGTGTGTGTTTGTGCATCAACTGAAGTAGCGCGTTAATATCGAAAGGTGATTAAACTGAACGGTTTTAATGTATTGGCCTTGTAACATACACATACAGCAGTGTTCAGTACGGTCGCATTGTTTATCTGTTTTTTTAAAAAAAAAAAACAATTCATAAAAAAAATCTTTAGAAACTATTTGCAGAAAAATCAAATATTATTTTTAATCGTATCATTTAAGAAAGTTGCCGACCCCTTGTCTAAAGCAAAGTTATAAGACTGCAAAATTGAAAAAATATAGACATATTATTTTTCATTAATATATATTCATTAATACATATATTTTTTTAAAGTTGACAGGATTATTGTAAGACATATGCACATATATAGTGGAATAAAATGTCAATTTACTTGGTTGACAGTGCAAACTTACAAGTTAATGAATATAAACAATAGGCACGGAGTAATTACATTAAACATTTATACTATAAATAAATACAAAAAACATTAGTCAGCGATATGCATTGTGAACATACAATGTGCATAATAAAGCTTTGTTTTATTGAAAATTGACATGAACACGTTAGGTAAATAGGGATTTGCCATCAAACACATTATATGATTATAAGTGTTCCAATAGGATTACAGCCGCATTTAATATACTTTTTCAAACCCATGATTTCTGTATTAAACATCAAAAAGGGAACGATAAGCAAGACACTGTATCCTCATGTCCTTATTCTCCTCCGTCCCTCCCTCTCATTTCCCATGAGATCACTCATTGATTCAGAGGAGCAATACCCCAGCTGGACAGCAGGAGCTCTGTGCACATACTGCAGTGCTCAACTGCAGTGACTGCGCTTGTGTGTGTGTGTTTATATGTGTCAGGCAGCCACACAGGAAACACTTTTATCACTGCTACTGCTGCTGCTGCCACTCCAGACTGAATGCAAGCGGAGGGGGGAGTAGAAAGAGGAGAGAGAGAGAGGGAAGGAGAGCGTGTACAGGCCTAGCCAAATAAAGCCATGGGGGCCTGGGCAGTGACGGCCCTTTCTACACTATAAATACGCTGTTCTTCTGCCGGTTCGGGTTTGGTGCCTGGAGCTCTGGACCAGCGACTGCACCAGCCCGGCTCAGGAGATTCTCATCCGCTCTCAGGCCCGTCACCATGCCCCGGGTGGATGCTGACCTCAAACTGGACTTCAAAGATGTCCTTTTCAGACCAAAGAGGAGCAGTCTGAAGAGCAGGTCTGAGGTAAGAACATCTTGCTGTTACTGTTAAAAGAAATCTGTGTCACTAGCCTTGTCTTGTTTTACCTGAATGATTCATTTTAAATACCAAGAGTACCACGGGAGCTGTGCTTGTGTGAATGGCAAAGAATAAAAGTGTAAATCAGGATGACCTTGATGAAGTCCTTCTGACAGAGCTGGATTTATGGGGCCCGTGTTTAAGCTTCACCCAGTGACAGTTTATCAAGCTTGATCAACAGACTCCAGTATGTGTTGGCTTATCTTTATTTTCTGGTGTTGATGTGTCTTAAAACAAACCAAGTGGTTTTGGTTGACTGGCCAGGCTGAGAAAAAAACAACCTGAGAGCTTGTGCTTTGAAAACATGTTTAAAAATAGGCCTGAGGCGTGCCTATATGTCAATAGGAGCAGATTCCACTGTGGTGTTGCTCTTGGTCACACTTGGTCCACACCACAACTCATCAAGGTAGTAAAACATTCACTTACATGATTGTCTGCTCATATGGAAAGCCCTCTTCCAGACATTTGGCTGAGGTACTCCTTTGCTGCAGCGTGATAAGGTTTGGACACCTGTAATTATTCATTTAGACATCTTTTTCCAGTTCAGCTGCCAGTCTTATAATAGCTTGTTTCTAAATCCATATGCTCATCTGTGAGGTTTGCCTGTTGGTCTCTACTGATTAATTCTGAAGAGTTTTCCACTGCATTTCACTGCAGGATGACGTAAAGTGCCGGTCAGTTCTCGCTGCGGCTGGCTAATCTGATGGCTGTCACTAAATGGGCCACGACGGTGGCTGTGATGATATACAGGCTCATTGAAATAGAACAGCAGCTGAGGGCCTCTTCACTGCATAACCTGCAGTAATCAATCACAGACCTTGCCTCAAACATAAATAATAAGCAAGAGGATCCACATTTTATGACTGTAATATCTGTAATGTGTCTTCAGTCAGGAAAATGGTGAATTTGTTCCCCATGGCACAATAGCAGTAAAATAGCAGCAGGGCGGTTATTCATAGTGCAGTGTAGTGTGACTGATGTGACTGCAGCAGTTACTGGAACTGGAAATGACTGAGAACTGATTCAGAGAACCTGAGAGCGTCTGTGTATGAGAGAGAGAGAGAGAGAATGTCTGTGCATATCAGGTTGCAAGTTTTTTTTTCTTAGACAAACCTATAAATGATTCAGCACAAATTCACTTGCGCACACCACAATGTCTCAGCTGTGATTCTGATTATATATACATTATATATGCTAACATTTAAATGTTTTGGGTTGGTTGTGCATGCTTTTTAATGTTTTTGAAAGAAGACTGAAAATTTGAAATAATGCTCACCAAGGCTACATTTATTTGATCAAAATACAGTTAAAACAGTAATACTGTTAAATGAAAAAGCCAACTTAGTGATCTGCTATATAAGCTTCATCTTCTTCTTCTGAGCCAAATGTTATTCAGTAGAGCTTTAAAGCTACAACCACCAAACTCGGGTCAGACCTTCAGACTGGTTTGAAGTTAGTTGCTATATCTTTTTTTTAACTGATCCGGCTTACGGTTTTTGAAAACCAGACTATCGAAACCACCTAAAATCCTGTAGACTTTCATTAAGGGGGTGAAAACTTTTATACAAAGAGACCCAGGGTGCATCTAAGCTGTTTATTACTATATCAAAGCTTAACAACTCCCTACTTAAAAAAACAGCTAACAACACCCTAAGCTGAATGACTGCTTTGGCCGGTCTCCCAGGCTGGTTTTAAAGTGGTTTAAAGTGGTTTTGGCCACTTTTTAGCTGGTCTTAACTGGCCAAGCTGGGAGACTTACTAAAAGATCAGCCAAGGTTACACCAGCTAAGACTAGACAACCAGCCTAGGCTGGTTTTAGTTGGTTTTTAGCTGTTTCTTAGTGAATTAACCGGATTTAGCTGGTTTAATCATGCTAGCAACATTCTAGTACCATGCTAATCATTTAACAACATGCTAGTAACATGCTAATCATGCTAATAACTTGTTAATCATGCTAGCAACATGCTAGTAATTTGCTAATCATTTTAACAACATGCTAGTAACATGCTAATCAGGTTATAAACATGCTAGTAACTTGGTAATAATGCTAACAACATGCTAGTGACATGCTAATCATGCAAGTAACTTGCTAATCATCCTAACAACATGCTAGTAACATGCTAATCATGCTAGAAACATGCTAGCAACATGCTAATCAGGCTATAAACATGCTAGTAACTTGGTACTAATGTTAACAACATGTTAGTAACTTGCTAATCATGCTAGAAACATGATAGCAACATGCTAATCATGCTAACAACATACTAGAAACACGCTAATCATGCTAGAAACATGTTAATCATGCTAGAAACATGTTAACAACATGCTAATCATTTTAACAACATGCTAGTAACATGCTAATCAGGCTATAAACATGCTAGTAACTTGGTAATAATGCTAACAACATGTTAATAACTTGCTAATCATGTTAGAAACATGTTAACAACATGCTAATCATGCTAACAACAAGCTAGTAACATGCTAATCATGCTATAACATGTTAGCGACATGCTAATTATGATGAAAGATGTTACCTACAAGCTAGGAACATGCTAATCATGCTAACAACATGTTAGTAACTTGCTAATCATGCTAGAAACATGCTATTAATTTGTTAATCATGCTAACAACATGCTACATGCTAACAACATTGTAATCAGCCTATAAAAATGCAAGCAACAAGCTAATATTGCTAAAACATGCTAACAACATGTTAAATCAAGTAAGCAATGTGTTAAATCTCTGATAGCAACTTTCATACTTTTACAACTGTAATTTATTCTTGTGGTGGCAAAGCTGAATTTTCAGCACCCACCAGTCTTCCATTTATTGTAAATGATGAATACAGTTGTGCCACCTCATATTTTTGTAAAAACAGTGATACATTTTTTGAAAGGATCAAACAGAAAGTTTAAATGAACAGCATTTATTTCAAATCGACATATTTTGTAACATTAAAACTGTCAATCAAATATCCTTGCCGAATGAAAATATTAATTTTATTCATTCAAATAAGTAAGAGAATAAGTAAATATATTAACTCATAAATAGGACATGCACCTTTCCAAACGCCACAGTTTGGTGTGTGTGTGTAGACATACTGTCTCTGTTCAGGATCAATTGGTCTTTTTTTAAATATGTGGTTTCAGTGTCGGAAGCATCAAACTGAGCCACTGACATCCTGAAGTAAACTTCGAATTGCTCGGGATAATCCCGCAGCTCCTTGATAAAAAGGTGGAACTCTTCTTCCTCTCTATGCAATCTCAAGATTGGATGAACCCAATATTTCCTCTTACTTTTTCTTCTTTTAAGAAGAGAAAGGAAAACAAAATCATCCTCACTGCTTGTTAACTACTGTATTGTTTTGCAAATTTTTTGCAACAGATTAATACGCATCAACTCAGGCCCTGTTTACACTACCGAAAAGGCATGTCACATGACCATTCATGCAGGTACAACCTTAGATATGTATAGGTAGATTCCTTATTTTTTTTTAGATGGTGGACGCGTCTACGTGCTTGGAGTGGTCGAATGGAAAATCTGCCTATACATATCTGTGGGTACAAAAAAAGAGATGATGTTATTGTTTACACAGCCGTCAACGATACGCAGAGCAAATGTGGGCAGCCACGCCATCGTCTTCAATAGTCTCAGTTTTGGTCCGATTACACAGAAATGCAACCCTGGAGTTTTCAAACTAAAACGGGGTTTACAGCGTTTTTGAAAGTCTCCGTTTTCAAGGGTAGAAAACAGCAGAGTAATGTAAAAGATAGGCATAACCGTAGCAAAAGTTATGCATTTTAAAACAAAAACACACCAGTGTAAACATAGCCTCAGTGTGCAAAATTTCTCTGCGTGACAAATTTTTAGGATGACGAATACGAAAAAGCCCTCCCTACACCTACCCCTAACCGTAACTGATAAACATCCGTGTTATTTTACACTTTTTGATTATTTCCTTCATTTTTATTAAAAATAAATGCTTTTCTGATGTGATGTGAAAAGGAAGAAGAACGACTTTGGCACAAGAAAAATTCGAACTAGGGTCGGTCGCGTCAAAAAGTCGGTGGTACGTGATATACTACCTACCCTACTGGAGCTAATGATAAACAGTCATCTTTTGTAATGTTTTCTGTACTAACCACACATTGTTGGGTGGAGTTTGGCAATAAGGCAGACTATTTGCACTTACATAGAATAGTAAATAGACACAAAATTGTTA
Source organism: Labeo rohita (assembly GCF_022985175.1). Taxonomy (NCBI): domain Eukaryota; kingdom Metazoa; phylum Chordata; class Actinopteri; order Cypriniformes; family Cyprinidae; genus Labeo; species Labeo rohita. The sequence goes on along the minus strand of NC_066887.1, from coordinate 11,899,027 downwards.
AAAAATCCAAGATGTTCATGTCTTTCTTTCTTCACAAAAAAAGTTCAGGTTTTTAAGAAAAACATTCCAGAATTTTTCTCCATATAGTGGACTTGAATTGTGGCTAACGGGTTGAAGGTCCAAACTGCAGCTTCAATGCTTCAAAGGGCTCTACATAATCCCAGCCGAAGAACAAGGGTCTTATCTACCGTAACGATTGTTCATTTTTATAAAACAATAAAAATGTATATACTTTTTAACCACAAACGCTCATCTTGCACCAGCCTGACCTCACGCACTACGTAATGATGTTGGAAAGGTCACACGTGACAAAGGTGGAAGTACTGAACCAGTGTTTACAAAGCAAAGGTGCAAAGAAAGTCAAATGGCCTGTACAAAAAAGGAGTTTTGGACCGAAGTACACAGACGAAGAACTAACCATGAGTAACCTTTCCAACATGATCACGTAATGCGTGAAGATGCATATGCAAGATGAGCATTTGTGATTAAAAAGTATAGAATTTTTAATTTTTGAAGAAAATCACTAATCGTTTCGCTAGATAAGACTCTATTTCCTTGGCTGGGATCGTGTAGAGCCCTTTGAAGGTGCACTGAAACTGTAATTTGGACCTTCAACCTGTTGATCCCCATTGAAGTCCACTATATGGAGAAAAATCCTGGAATGTTTACCTTAATTTCTTTTCGACTGAAGAAAGAAAGACATGAACATCTTGGATGACATAGGGGTGAGTAAAGTATCAGGAAATTGTTTTTCTGGAGGTGAACTTGACTTCATTTTTTTATTCTTAAAGAACTTCCACTTGAATTTTGGGTCACATAATACTTTATTCAGAATATCCACTGAACATTAAAAGAGGTCCAGTTATCGTTTTTCAGCTTCCTTTAGTGTGTAATGTTGCTGTTTGTGCATAAAAAAGACCTGCAAAGTTAGAAAGTCTACTCCAAAGAAAGTTGTTCATATCATAAGCACTGTTTCTGAACTCCCCCACAAAGGCCTCGATTATAGCTTCAGTAATAGTTTTCTTCCTGGAAAGTATACATCACAATATCCCTAATTTAAATAATAACCGCCCAAGGCATAAGCAAAATAAATAGAGGGCAAGGCCTGGTTGAGTGCTAGTAGTGATTTGTTTTTATGTTTAAGAGACATCATTCACAGATCTAATATACTGATACACAGGTAGCTGTTTACATTCACAGATTGCGCTTTTGTGAACTTTGTGTGTTTTTGACACAACCTTGTGTGCACTCAGAACACCATATACAAGCTTTTTAAACTCAAAGAACAAACTTTTTTATGATGACAAAGAACTGCAACATCACATGAGCGTGATAGAGATCACAATCAAAAAAGATTGTTTGCTGTTACCTTAGTAACTGGGGCAATGTAAAAGCACAGCCTTTTTCTGGAAAAGGGCAGGAGCAGCTCATTTGCATTTAAAGAAACACCAAACAAAAGTATGTTTCTGCTTCCAAAACCGGGTATTTACGGCGTGGAGTACTAAATGTTCTGTGGTGTATTTGAGCTGAAACTTAACAGACACATTCTGAGGAAATCTGAGACTTACACTACCGTTCAAAAGTTTGGGGTCAGTAAGACTTGTAATAGTCTTTAAAGAAGTCTCTTATGCTCATCAAGGCTGCATTTATTTGATTAAAAATATAAAAAAAAAAAACAGTAATATTGCAAAATGTTTTTACAATATAAAATAATGTTTTTTATTTTAACATACTTTAAAATAGAATTTATTCCTGTGATGAAAAGCTGAATTTTTATCAGCTGTTACTCCAGTCTTAAGTGTCACATGATCCTTCAGAAATCATTCTAATATGCGGATTTATTATTAGAATGATCAATGTTGGATAATATCAACAGTTGTGCTGCCAAATATTTTTTGGAACCTGTGATTTTTTTTCCAGGATTCTTTCATGAATAACAAGTTTAAAAAGTACAGTGTTTATTCAAAATATAAATATTTTATAACAATGTAAATTATTTATTATTAACTTTTAATAAACTTTTAATTATTAACTTAATACATCCTTGGTGAATAAAAGTATTTAAAAAAAAGAAACAATAAAAATGTACTGACCCCAAACTTTTGAACGGTAGTGTACATAACATCTTGTAAAAAGGGCATAATAGGACCCCTCTAGTATTTATCCGCACATGTCTGAGATAATGTGTAAAGGTAATTCTAAGTGCTATACAGACAGTTGTCAAGCTGAAAATGATTGTTTCTACAGCATTAAATTGAAAATCTTCTGCATATCAGTTTCACATATTGGTTATCAGATGCTCATGATCATGGAGAATGACTCTGGTTCAGTTGTTACAGTGATATATATGACCTTGAACTACAAAACCAGTCATAAGGGACAGTGTTGACATTGAGATTTAAACATTGCTTTCCATTGATATATGGTTTGTTATGATAGGACAATATTTGGCCAAGATACAACTATTTGAAAATCTGGAATCTGAGGGTGCAAAAAAAAAAACAACAACCCCAAAATATTGAGAAAATCACCTTTAAATTGTCCAAATGAAGTTCTCAGTAAAGCATATTACTAAGTTTTGATACATTTATGATAGGAAATTTACAACATATCTTAATGGAACATGATCTTTACTTAATATACTAATGATTTTTGGCATAAAAGAAAAATCGATAATTTTGACCCATACAATGTATTTTTGGCTATTGCTACAAATATACCGTGCTACTTAAGACTGGTTTTGTGGTCCAAGGTCACATATTGTCAGATGGCTCTAAATATGTTTTAGCAGTTAAGTGCATGCTTGGATGGGTTACAGAGACCGGAAAATAGGACAGGAACACAGGATGTTTGGGTTGACTATGGGCCTATCCGTTAAAATGAGGCTTTTCAGACCGTTTATATGTTTGGAAAGTAATTTCCTTCACATGTTTCGTTCTTGAAGGTTGACCTGCAGAGGACCTTCACATTCCGGAACTCAAAGCAGACGTACAATGGCATCCCGATCATCGCCGCTAACATGGACACCACCGGCACTTTTGAGATGGCACAGGTGCTCAGCAAGGTGAGTGCTTCTTTAAACAAAGCACAGTAACTGATGAAACACAGCGCCTGTATCTTTGCAATATAACCCAGGGAAAGTCTTGTTTTACTATGTTTTATCTCTGTGATTATCAAGATCTCACTGGAACATAATTAGCTGTGTCCTGTTTCCATGTACTGGGATCAAGAGGCTCTTATATTTCTGTCTGTCTCAGTGCCAGACACTTGCTGTCCTCTCAGACGTCTCTCTGCTCTGTCTTTCAGCACACTCTCTTCACAGCCATCCAGAAGCACTACTCCCTGGAGGAGTGGAAGAATTTTGCAGCCAGTCATCCAGAGTGCCTTGAGGTGAATGGGCAATGGCTTTCTTGCCTTACTTAATCAAAAGTAGTTTAATTAAGTGGAACAGTCCATCAAGAAACCACATAGCAACATCATATACTAAAATATCTAAAATATATAATTAAAATTCTGCTATTAATTACTAACCCTCATGTTGTTCCAAGCCTGCAAGACGCTCATTCATCGCTGAAACACAAATTAAGATATTTTTGATCCGAGAGCTTTCTGATCTTGCATAGACAGCAATGCAACTGAAACTTTCAAACGGCTCAGAGACATAGTAAGGACATTGTTAAAATAGTACATGTGACATTTGTGGTTCAACCCTAATTTTATGAAGCGATCATACAAAAGCTTTATAGACAGATGATTCTTATTCTGAATCACTGAAGCCTAAAGCGTCTTTCCTCTCATTCTCAGCATGTGGCGGCCAGCTCGGGCAGTGGACCGGCGGATCTGGAGAAACTGTGCAGCATCCTGGAGGCCATTCCTCTCATTCAGTACATCTGCCTGGATGTAGCCAATGGCTACTCTGAACACTTTGTGGAGTTCGTAAAAAGAGTTCGGGAAAGGTTTCCAAAGCACACCATCATGGTGAGATTTTTGCCCATACATCATGTAATGAACACCATATCAATATAATAAGAAAGCATTCATTTATTTTGTATGTTTGTTGACCTATAAATGCCATATAACACAATGGTCTTGTGTATTTAGGCAGGAAATGTAGTGACAGGAGAGATGGTGGAGGAACTCATTCTGTCTGGAGCTGATATCATTAAAGTTGGCATTGGGCCAGGTATCAGATTATTGTTTAAAAAGTTCAAAAGTTTACATACACCTTGCAGAATCTGCAAAATGTTTTACCAAAATAATAAGGATCATACAAAATGCATGTTATTTTTTATTTAGTACTGACCTGAATAAAATATTTCACGTAAAAGATGTTTACATACAGTCAACAAGAGAAAATAATAGTTGAATTTATAAAAATTACCCTGTTCAAAAGTTTCCATACACTTGATGCTTAGTACTGTGTTGTTACCTGAATGATCCACAGCTTTTTTTTGTTGTTTGTTTAGTGGTAGTTGTTCATGAGTCCCTTGTTTGTCCTGAACAGTTAAACTGCCTGCTGTTCTTCAGAAAAATCCTTAAGGTCCCATAAATTCTTTGGTTTTTCAGCATTTTTGTGTATTTGAACACTTTCCAACAATGACTGTATAATTCTGAGATCCATCTTTTCACACTGAGGACAACTGAGAGACTCATATGAAACTATTACAGAAGGTTCAAATGGTCACTGATGCTCCAGAAAGACAAACAACGCATTAAGATGCACTTGATTTACATTATTTTGTCTTCTGGGAAACATGAAAGTATCTTCTGTAGCTTCTGAAAGGCAATATTAAATTGAAAAACAAAAAAACAAACAAAAAAAAGATATTTAGGCAAAATAAGAAAAATGTACACATCTTCATTCTGTTAAAAAATTAACACCCTAGCTCTTAATTTATTGTGTTTCCTTCTGAAGCATCTGTGAGCATTTTGTAATAGTTACATATGAGTTTCTCAGTTGTCCTCAGTGTGAAAAGTGGATCTCAAAATCATACAGTCATTGTTGGAAAGGGTTCAAGTACACAAAAATTCTGAAAAACCAAAGAATTTGTGGGACCTGCTGTTTAACTGTTCAGGACAAACAAGGGACTCATGAACAACTATCATTAAAAAAAAAATCTTATTCAGTTTAGTACTAAATAAAAAATAACATGAATTTCATATGATCCCTCTTATTTTGGGAAAACATTGTATGTAAACTTTCAACCTCAATTGTATTTCCCAACACTGTAATACATATTAATAGTACAATATTGTCTTTTAAATTAAATTAAGCATGTTCATGATGTTTGAAGCATGTTGATAAAGTTTGAAAACACTGATCTTCAGGTTCTGTGTGCACCACGCGTATTAAGACCGGTGTGGGATATCCTCAGCTGAGCGCTGTTATCGAGTGCGCCGACTCGGCTCATGGACTGAAGGGACACATCATCTCTGTGAGGCTCTTTAAATGACTATCATTGTTAGCATGCTGCAATACATTGACTGAGAGGTGGAAACTAACAAACCAATGACATCACAATACCACAAGAGGGCAGCATCCTCAATTCAATGTTAGTGTTTCCCTACCTTTTCAGTTTTATGTGCACTATCATTAACACCAAACAAGACATACTTTTTTGTTCATGTATATTTTGCAGTGATGACGTGTTTTCGTAGGCGACCCAAGTAGTTAGCATCAACCTGGTGCTACCAGGACTCGCTCTGTGACAAAAAAAAGTTTATGAGTCTTACATATTTTGTTCATCATGATAATGATGAATGAACATGACTTATTCATTTTTAAGTCTAAATACAGTCTCTAGAAGTACAAAGCTAACCACCGGTAAGCCTCCGACAAGGTATTAAAAAAAAAAAAAAAAAAAAAAAAAAAAAAAATTCCTGTTCTGTGTGATGATGTTTAATGTCCCAGACAACCTTTGTAGTCCCATTTAGCTACTTGTTATCAACCGCCTTTTTCAAGACAGGTAAAATACAAGTAAATAAAACACAAGGGGGTATTACTGATGTAATTAATGTCGTAGAATGAAGATATTTTGAGCTTATGTTCACCACAGACCTTATTTTCAGCCATGTAACCAAAACAAACAAACACAAAAACATTTTAGAATGATGAAACCATATGTGCTAAAATGCTAACTAGTTTCTCGGTTTTGGCCTAGGAAAATATGTCATTCCTTATTTTATTTGAAAACAAACAATTTCTAAGTAGTGTGTTTCTTTAATGAAACACCTGAGTTTGTTTGTTGTTCATAAGTTTGTCATTCATAACATTTCTGGTAGCAACTTTCAGAAACTTTCTGGACTTTTAGAAACTTTCTGAAGGCGTAACTGAATTTATTTAAAACTACAAACCAATTAATTTGTCTTTAATTATTTTAACTGTTTTTTTTTGCATTCACTTTTTTACTTAGCTAATGCATTTTCTGGGATTTGAACCCATGACGTACAGTATGCATCGCTACTACTATACTTTATCATTTGAGCTATAGAAATGCTTTGCAGCTGTGCTGTATTTTATATGACTATGTAGCTATATGAGTTTATGGTATATCTTTATTTTTTTCTTCTAGGATGGAGGTTGCAGTTGCCCTGGGGATGTTGCCAAAGCTTTTGGTGAATTCCGTTTTGTTTCTAACAAGCTCAATTTGACTGTTTTTGTACCATCATTTCAAAATTGCTATTATATGTATTATTGTCCAACTAGGTATAACACATTAATGTATCTAATAATGAATTTTACATTAGGCGCTGGGGCAGATTTTGTCATGCTGGGAGGAATGTTAGCGGGACATGATCAATGTGCTGGTGAAATCATTGAGAAAGATGGCAAAAAGTTTAAGCTGTTTTACGGGATGAGTTCAGACACCGCCATGAAGAAGTACGTCGGAGGGGTAGCAGAGTACAGGTAAGGATGTTTTCATACATTTTGGGGTTTAAGTGCATTTGCTACAAAAATAACTGATATTGTAGGGCATCGTATGTACACCTGTTTATGTGATTTCAGGGCATCAGAGGGCAGGACGGTCCAGGTGCCCTACAAAGGTGATGTGGAAAACACCATCAGGGACATCTTGGGCGGCCTGCGCTCCACCTGCACATATGTAGGAGCTGCCAAACTCAAAGAACTGAGCCGCAGGACGACCTTCATCAGAGTCACACAGCAGTCTAGCCACATGTTCACCTAGTCATGCACACTAAAAACACACACTCACAAACACAGATTCACCAGTTAAGGAATAGCTAAAAAAAAAATTCTGTCTTCGTTCTGTGAATTTGGATGCACTGTCCCTTTAAATGGAAGTCCAGAGATATATCTATGATAAGGAAAGACATGTTCATAAACATATTTCCCTCTGTGCTCTTTAGATTCATGAATCTACAGTATCTGATTCATTATTTAACTCACTCAAAACACTTACACAGACCCATAGATACTGTTTCGCTCAGGAACCTTGCTGTACACCAATGCATTTCCTTGGAAAACCAATTATGTTGCAGCATGGCTTAGTTTTGTTCAAGTTCTTTAAAGTATGCAATGGGTCTGCATCTGTACGGGACAGAGGGTGAATAAGGAAACATCAAATTAAGCCTCTTGACAGGACAATACTGGGGTGAATTTATTCATTCTTTGTAACTATGCAACCCATTCTCTCCCTAGAGTGTAACAATCAGCATGACGTTTTGAGAGTTTGAGAGAAAGAAATGCATGTTAGTGGAGATATTACACACCAGCAGAGAAATTCTCTGCCACATTAAGAGCTAGTCCCTGTGTGTTGTAACTTTGAGTTGATTTGAGCAGCGAGTGGTGCATTGTGTACTGTTGTGAACTATTTCTGCTGGCCTGCTTCCTTTGTGATTGTACAGAGGGTGTGGTGGGATGTCATATCAGACCAGAGGAATGTGAAAACTGCTGCACCTCATTTCTTCAACATGCCTTGTGCTGTTTAGATGAGGTAGAAAAAACTTTATTAAATGTATTACGAGTAAAACATTATATATGGAGGAATAAACATCTGAACAAGAAATATGGTTGTTTTATGCCTTATATAGCTTTTTTCTCTTTTTTTTTCTTATGTGATCAAATGTTATTTTGTATTGAAGATTGGCTGACTGTATATTGTTGCTACAAAAAATAGTCCATTACAACATACAAAACAATTGGCCTAACCACCTTTTTCCTGAACGCGGAAGTCTCGCCCGACTGGAAAGATGCTTTAAATTTCCTTTTTCTGGTGTTTCTAGTCAAACAAACGTTTTTTTTTTCTGAGCCGATTACAACAATAAACATAAGAAAATGGTTTTAAAAAGCTTAAAGAGTCGCATTGACCGTCTTCTTGCAGTGACTCACCTATCATAGTTTAATAAGTGGGTAGATGAAGGCACATATATTCAGCTCCTGATGGGGGCTAAGGTTGCAGGATTTTAACAACAAAAATGAGGCAAGTACACATTATTTTATTATCTCACAAGCTATGCAACCATCCAGCGCCAGACACGGTCAATTTTTTTTTTTTTTTAACATTAATTTCTATGAAGACCGGAATACAAGAGCTCCCAAACGGAAGTTAGAATTCACGGTGGTGCTCGTCGGTTACTCAGGAAAAAGGTGGATACACTAAAGTCCTCTCATGTAATTTTTACTATAGTTGATGACTGAAAGATGGCGCCACTTGAGTTTGTATGAAATGAAAGAGAGAACGCCCTTGGTTCTGGAAGTATTTTTACCATTAATTTTTCATCTAAATATTTTTTAAGCAGTCTTATAAAAAATGAACCAAACCAACCAGCTACAAGGTCAAGTCACAAGATTAGCCTACAAACTTTGATTTAAAGCAAAAAAGGTACAGGACTGAGAACGGGGTTTTTTGTTGTTGTTTTTGGAGGGGAAAGAATTATAATCCCATGAAGCGGTGCAAATGCAATCAAAATATAAGTAATCAATAAATATAAAACTATTGATTAAAAGGGTTAGTTTACCCAAAAATGAAAATTCTGTCATTAATTATTCACCCTCATGTCATTCCAAACCCGCAAGACCTTCGTTCATCTTCAGAACACAAATTAAGATATTTTTGATGAAATCTGAGAGTTTTCTGACCCTGCATAGACAGCAATGCAACTGACAAGTTTAAGACCCAGAAAGGTAGTAAGGACATTGATAAAATAGTCCATGTTGACATCAGTGGTTCAACCGTAATATTATGAAGCTACAAAAATACTTTTTTGTGTGCCAAGAAAACAAAAATAACAACTTTATTTAACAATTTCTTCTCTTCCCTGTCATACCTGGATATGCTGTGCCGTGTTTGCAAGTAGTACTCGTGAACTCGTGAACACGCATCAAAGAGTGACAGGGACAGCGGGTTCTCACTCCCAACTTGTCACATATTGACGCTTGGTCAGGACCCCTTGGCGTCACTTTTTGGTGCTCAGGGTACACCTTTAGCCTTTAGCAGTATAAAAGTATTACAAACAAGTTGCATTGCATTCCAAGTCCTCCGATACCTTTATGCGAAGAACAGAGTAAATCATAAGGTTTTAATCACTGACAATGATCTAGTTTCAGCACATATCACATACTCCTGATACTTACAAACTTGTTTAGCACAATGCAGTCGGTCACAAAACACCAAAGAACCAAAGGCATTTCACAACCAAAGCTTACATAACGCTTCTTCAGGGGTCCTATTATGCTCTTTTACAAAGTCTTGATTTTATTTTGGGGGTGTACTAGAACAGCGGTTCCCAACCTCGTTCCTGGAGGTCCCTCAACACCTTAATCTCCTTAATCAAACACACCTGATTCAGATCGTCAGCTCATTAGTAGAGACTCCTAAGACCTGAAATGGGTGTGTCAGACAAAGGAGAGGTGTAAAAGGTGCAGTGTTGGGGGGCCTCCAGGAACGTAGCTGGGAAACACTGCACTAGAACATGCTCTCATGCTTGGTGCTCTCATGCTTCGAAAAACGCATTATTTTTTTACATCATTTACATTATACAGTACCTTTTCTCCCCAGCCTGGGACAAACAGCTTGATAAGTTCTATCAAGAGCTCCTTCAGATCCTAATTAGTTTGTTCAGGTGTGTTTGATCAGAATTGGAGCCGAACTCTGCAGGAAGGTAGATCTCCAGGAACAGGCCTGAGCACTCTTAATTTAGACGGTGTTTCAGTTTTGCCACAGCCCTTGCCAAAGCAGCAAGTTCTGTCTGCTCCATTATAGTTTAAGGAACACTCCACTTTTTTTTGAAAATAGGCTCATTTTCCAACTCCCCAAGACAAGAGTTAACAAGAGTTAAACAGCTGAGTTTTACCGTTTTGGAATCCATTCAGCCGATCTCTGGGTCTGGTGGTAGCATTTTTTAGCATAGCTTAGCATAGATCATTGAATCCGATTAGACTGTTAGCATCTCGCTCAAAAATTACCAAAGAGTTTCAATATTTTTCCTATTTAAACCTTGACTCTTCTGTAGTTACATTGTGTACTAAGACCGACGGAAAATGAAAAGTTGTGATTTTACCAAAGGTTTCTTATTTAAAGTAATGGAGGACCCTGCACAATGAAAAATGATGCTAAAGGAGTACCCTGTGCATCAAAAATTGACACCAAGGGGTCCTGATCAATCATCAATATGTGACAAGTTGGAGTGAGAATATGTTGCAATGGAAGACAAGAAATTGTTGGATAAAGTCGTTATTTTTATTTTCTTTGCGCACTATTCTCGTAGCTTTATTAAATTTAAAGTTGTCTTATGTCACATGGACTATTTTATCAATGTTGCTATCTATGCAGGGTCAGAAAGCCTTTGGATTTCATCTAAAATAAAGTCATGGTGATGATATGTTTGCAGAATCATGAGTAATTCCACTGTGAATGCAATTATAAAAAAAGTTGAAATAATGCAGGCTGATTTCTTCAACAAAAGCATATACTGTTGATTAATGACCTCGAAGCACACAGTAGCTCTGTCTTTAAAGGTTTATAAGTTGTGATGAATGAATAGGATTTTTATTTCTCTTAGCAACCCAAGCAAATCCTATTGGCTCAACAATGACAGCGCAATTCATATTTTATAATGAAATGTGCACTTTCAAACTTTTATAATCAACTTACCTTTCAGGCTACTGTACTGTGGTTTAGACTAAACGATAAACACAAAGACAGACAAGCAGACAGAGCTGAATCAGCCTTGCCTATTGTATCAGTCCTAACTGTTTCCTACAGTCAAGTGTGGGTTTGTCAGTGTCTGATAAGATCTCAATGTCTTCCATCTACACTCTTTCAAATTAACGATCCAGCCCGGAACAGAAGCGAATACTCAAGGCCTCCACCTCCGCCAACTCCCACACTCCATTGACTAGGTGCGCCGGAGCCAAAGAAGCCTGTGGAATACCTCTGTGTTCATGTCTGTCTGTGAAGTACAGCTATTCGATCTGACATAAAGCACCTTTGCATTCTCACAAATCACGAACTCCGACAAGGGTGCAGTTTGCAATTGGCACTGTAATTTTTATTAGTACGTGTATACTGCAACAATAAACTTGTACTGGTATACAGACAATTTCTTTTTTAAACAAATTTGTTCACAACCTGAATCAAATATTGTTTTGTTGTTCAGAATAATGAAATAAGTTCTAACTAGAAAACCGGCAAGCACCATCAAAGAAAGGGACCAAAAAATCCAAGAAACAACGTGAGTGTATCCTACAAATAGACACACCACAATTAGAAAATAGAATTTCAATTCAAATTTTTTTATATTAGTTTTCTTTTTAAAAAAAGCTAGTGCAAGTACAATATTTTGCACAACTTACAGAGTATGCACGCGTATGGAAAGAAAATGAACCAAAAGAAAAAAAAATTGCCTTTCACAATGATTTCCTACCTAGGGCTTAATATTTTTTATATCTAGTTTCCTTTGCTAAATAAGGTGCAAAACACTACTTCCTCTCCCAACAACCATCTCTTGCTACTGGCCAGACTCCTCCGATACAAATCCAAGAAAATAGAACCTCGGGACTGGATGCGACATTCAATTTTTCTTTAACAGTCTCGCTCGACATCTCCGTGTGGTGTCTTACTATAGGTCCAAGTAAATCCACAGCGCTAAAGCTATGGAGAAAACAACAACACTGACAATATGGCAACCTGCCTCCACTGAGCCATTGTTTTCAGGGTCCAATCCGGAGGTTTTATGATCGTGGATCTCTCTGCCCAATGGCAAGTGAAAAAAGAAACTAGAAACAGCTTCCATTTCCCTTCCAATGGAAGACTTCAAATCTCTTTATGACAAGACCTGCAACACCTCTAGTCCAGCAAGCCTGGGGTATTACTGCTATATCTGAACCCACTCCTTCCTGAGGAATGACCAATGGCTTCCTGTGTATCACAAAACACATCTTAACATTTCTCAAAAGGGAAAACAAAAAAGGGTGGCTGGACATGCGTGCACATTTAATGATAACCAAACGCCGTTCACCTGACAAGAAGTACGTAGTGTTATTTCACCTCCGGGCTAGTAGTTTGCGCATTCGGCCTCAGCTTTAAAATCTCGGGGGCGGTTATTCAAAATGCTGAGAAACTACCGTTCATTCAGAATCCAATTTACACAAAACATACTTGGAAATGACTGACATGTTAAAATTAGGCCTAAAAAGATTTTACAGAGTACAATTTTACAGAGACATCTTATTAAGCATTCATTGGCAAGAAACCCAGAATTACAAAATGACCTTTTTTTTTTCTTGAAGATATGTCATCTCGAGAGTGTAGTTGTACAAATTCCGAAGGATAAATACACACGTTACGAGGCTGTCGATTGCTCTGCGTGAAGGTGACATCGGGGATGTGAAAACAGCATCTGTACACGAGTCGGTTCAGGCCTGTGACGGTCAATACGTCCCTGGCGTTTAGTTCCCAGTGGTTAACCAGGGTTGAGTGTCCAGTTCAACCCAACAGCGACAAATACTCCTCAAGATGGTCGCACGAGTCTCTTTCCTGCGCCCCGGCCAGATGAGGGTGACAGAACCCAGGACGTACCTCTCTCTGAGAAAGCGTTCGTCAGTTTACCGGCTCACCGTGAGAGACGAGGGCCGGCCTCCTTTTCTTAGGAGTGTGCACTGTTTTCACTATCCAGCACTGATATAGCTGAATGCTCATATATTAATTATAGAATTAACAATAAGACTAGGTACAATACCCATATCAAGCAGCCCACACATCAGTTAGTTAGGGTGAAACAAAAAAACTATAACGTGGGCCTGTAGAAGATTCTCAGCCTGAGGTTATTAATCCAGCGGTTTGGACAATTGACAAGATGTCACACAACAGTCAAGTTGAACAGAGAAATCCTGACTGATTTTACAACTGATTTCAAAGAAAAGCAAACTCAAAATAACAGTTGGTTGTTTTGTTTTCAATGAGAGCCACAATGAAAGAAAAGAAAAATATTTTGATTTATTTTTCAAACTGCTGAAACGTCGCAATCCAACATTCGTCTTTTTTTGTCATTTGTTGTGCCAGAGAAATAAAAGTAAAAACAAGGAAATTGTCAGCGGTGCTCCCCTTGCGAGAGAGAGAGCTGTCACAGAGCCGCTCGAAAACTCTTAAAAACATTCATTAAAACACTTTCTCTCGTCTCCTGCCATGATAAAAGAGTGCTACAGAGGAGACCGAAGCAAAAGTACAAAGTCCAAAGTACATGAAGCAAGGTCAAATATAGAACCAACATGAAAATAAAACAAATAAAACCGAACGACGGCGTTCGAGCACACATCAGTACAACAAAAGAGTAAAGTCATCTCAGGTTCATAGAGGACCATTCCAACTTTATTTCAACTCTCTGTCCTCGTCGTCTCAACCCGTTGGACCCAGGAACGGGCCGAGACGGAGGGAATTCGTATTGGAGGGGAGAAACTGCGATGACACCAACCTCTCGCCCTATCTTCCTCGGGATTAGAAAGTGCTGAAACAGTATTATCAAGTCTATCTATTCTATAAATGACAAAAATGTGCATTTCGTTTTTCGTTTGTTTCTATAAAAGTGGTCCCCACTTTGATGAGGTCGATGAATCATTTCTCAGTCTTTTTTTTTTCAGTATCTTGCATGTGTGAGGATCTGGGCTTGTGACGTCGGAGGGACAACAGGCAGACGGACAGACAGCTTGTGATGCGGACAAACAGACCCATACAGACGGTTACACAGAGACGGACAGAGTGTGTTAGGAAGGCCTCATATGGTGTAGAGACATTGTGGGAAACCAAAGCACAGGGCCAATGAAATGACTGCTTCTGGTTACAGCAGTTTAACACACAAGCATATATATATATATATATATCTCTTTACATGTACACAAACCTTTCAAAGGTCACACAACCTCCTCAACACACATTCACACCTATTTCTCATCCCTGAGTAAGCCCAAGGAAAGATTTTGACCTTTAACAGAAAAGCAAATGATGTTGTCATAACGTCTGAGACAGCAAACTCACCCCTCTGCCAAAGAGAATGAAACACACTGAAAAAAAAAAAAAAAAAGTGCAAAAAAATGATAGATCAGGGGTTCACTACAAAGTGAAAACACAATGTTTTACTCACAAAATCATGAAACCCACAGGCTAAAGACGGTTTGAAACAAACAACACAATTTGAGGGAGAAGCTATTTGAGTGGAAACCACAGAAACAGTGCTACATACAGATGGCACAAACTGTTACGCGTGTAACTTGAACAGAAGAAGAGTTTAGAACGTCATCAGTGGGGTTTAAGTTTTTAAAAAGCTAAAAATAGGTGTCAAAACAGCGGCCGTTCTCTTATTTTTCTCATCTCTCAGCACTGGAGGTCATAAGAGACTATCATTATCAGCACAATGAACCGCCAGCTGTACCATGTGCATCTTTTATTCTCTTTGTTTGTGATGACCATCAAATGCGACGGCACAGAACATCTGTGATGTTTCATTCATTCAGGTCATCGCACATCAAGCATGTTTAATTCATCTGCAGTTGGACTTATTTCTTATCATTTGAGAAACAATCAGTGACATGGATGCTCATATTAAATTAGCAACATCTAAAGTCCAAAATGCAATCAAAAACATACCTGGAAGTGAACGTGCATTTGCTTTTCTCCACATAAAGTCAGCGTGAATCAAAAATCGACCCTGTTACTTCCTCAATGCTCATTTCAGGTCTTATTGCGAGCGATTCATCCTATGGAATGCAACTTTACATGTTCGCTGACAACACCGGATGCGACGGCTGTCGTGTCGGAACAGCTGTTTACGTTGGCAGCGACAAGCGACCGTTGCCAATCATTTTAAATTTGTGTCAGTACGTCATAAATAGAATGCGGCAAAGGGGATTTTCCGCGTCATTCAGTGTCCACAGCATCACTGATTATAATGGGTTCTATTCACCATATTTTTCCCGTAAGAGCGATAGAAATTTAATGGGTCTGGCTTCCGGTCTCCGCTTGTTTTTAGCAGTACAAAACAACTCGTTTTGCTTCTTGATATTGCAAATTGGTCTGTCTTACTATGTTTTAATGTATTATCTGAATTATGAACACACTGGTTTGTACTGCAAACAGTTGTACGTTTACTGCACGTTGTTATTCTTCTTGCTATTTCCATTTTCGCCCATAGGCTTACTTCTGCGTTGAAGGTGGATTGTATTTTGTTAGCAGTCAGACTGCATTCTGGTTCTTGATTGAATATCCTGAAAAACACCACATTATGGAAGTAAAATGGTCTGGAATATCAATTTACATTGACTTTAATAGATATCACAGGTGAGTGTTACCATAAAGTGAATGAGCCGACAGTTATAACTGACTTTTCCCCTTAAAACCCAAAAAACTATTGTAATTTCAACACGCTAGGCAATATGAAACTCCATCACAAATACTGTCGAGGTTCTATGGCTATAAATGAGAGCGAGACAGATATAAAGAGAGAAGTTCTTGAGCTATAGCGGGTGTGCCGGGTGAGAAAGCAGTCGCACGTACATGCCAGGCAACAGAAGGTAGCTAACGGTTGCGGTTGGGTAAACATACTCTGAGAGAGGCGTACTGGTTCTGTATGGGCACCTGAAGAGCATCTGGAGGTCACTATTGATTATGGGTTAAGACGGCTAGGAGGGGACAGACTCTGTCACTGCATATTAATTTACATTTCTCCCTGAAGTTACTGAGGGCTGGCTGTGCAAACCGCAAATCAACCTAAAGAGGATAAAAAACAGCTTGCTGAGGTCGAACACAAGGTCTGGTGTTGATGTCCGGTTCTCTGTAGTATTTTTTTTTGGTTCAGCACTAGAGACTAAGGGTTATTGCTACGTGCCGTTGTTCGGAATGCTTCTCGTGTGTACGTGGAACCGCACTGTGCAACCAGAAGGAGGCAGACTGTAAAAGGATCGAAGCAATGAGCGACATCGAAAACACTGATCATTACATGAAGGGAAGGACGACAGCGAAAGGTCAGAGAAACAACACAAATGCGAGACTGACAGTCGCGTTGTTGGGGTGGTTCAATGGACAAACAATATCACATCTTGTTTCTACCTTTTGGCCCAAAATAAATGTTGAACACAACGAAAATATCAAGTTTGATTGGTTAAAGCAGATACATCCAGACATACAATCCAAGAAAAACTCAAACACGCACACTTTGAGGGGACAGAGACGTCATGTCAAATGGAAAAAAGAAAAAAATGCACGGTTGTGGTGTTGATCTGAGAAACCCTGTTTTATTATAAAAAAATAAAGCATTTTCAAATTGTATATGGGGTGCACTCACCCACTCACCCTCCACCACTCATTAAATCAATCTATGCATCTTTTATTCTTTACGACTACCCATCTTCTTGCCAGATCTTCACCTACCCAAGCTATCTTGAGTGTGGCCACTCAAAGGACTCGACAAGTATGCAGGCTACAGGCTATGACTTCATCCACCCCTACGAAGCGAACACCTCGACACAGCACCGTTCACAATCCTACTTTTGTGTTTCCTGATTTTCCTAATGAAAATGAACCCAACAGACCTGCGAACCAAGCAAACTTGTCAAGAAACTGCTACATTTCAGTAAAAATCAGGTTTTCGGCCCTGTCCTGTGCTGGCAGAAAACAAAATAAATCATGTTACTATCTCTCCAGATGTGCAAATTGCAATATTCTTTTAAGTAGAACTTAAATATCTATTTATAACATGTGTGGTATGTACACACACACACACACATACACTTGCACGCACACAAACACACGCTCACGCACACTCACACAAATATACTACAGATCACTGAAATTACTACATGACTGCTTTCACATACGTTCGATGAGTCAGTGTCTTGGGGGACGGGACTAAAAACGTGCTCATGTAGTCTTGCGCTCTCATACAGTAAGATAGATATAGCATATGCAGTTCTATACATGTTAATGTACAAAAAATACATGACATATTTCAACATGATTGAAAATTACCGTAACCGTGTACATTTACGTGTGTTTGAGCCCGCGCACGGACTCGCATGCGTGCACGACCACATACACCGCTAACAAACAGGTATATGACACCCTTCGATCCTCTGAAGATTTCTGTAGCCAGAGTTTCTCACTTTCACTTTGTCTATCATATCTCACGTAAATATATAAACAGTCTCTGTACTTTAATTTTCCACCTGCATTCACACTTTCATACCACTCTTTTTGCTCTAAATGACTTAAATGGCAGTTGTTTCACGGGCCGTGGCCTCTTGTGCCCGTCTTTACTCAAGCCGTCAGATCACTTGAGAAGGCTAAGCCAATCATACGTAATGAAAAAAGTGCTTCCTTTAAAGCAGTCCTCTTGGGGACAAAATCTCATTGTTTTCTCTTTCGTCACCTGTTACATTCATCCCTTCACAGTGACCCTTGTGAGCAATCACCATCCCACAGAGTGCCACACGACATCCAATTCATGATACAGCATACAGTACTGTGTTCATGTTGAAAAATCAACAGAAAATAGTAGTAGCAATAATAATAATGATAGTTAATAATTAATTAATTTGACTCATTTGATTGAAACTACTAACAGGTGTGTTAAGTAAGTGCTTCAGGACAACACTCATCTCATCCTTCTCCGACACTTCCGCTCTCTTTCTTTCAAAAAAATCTACTTTCTCTTATTAGAACATAAAACAGGTGAGACTGTACTAAAAACAAGGGACTGGTCGATCTCCTCACCCACTGTGTTTGTATGCATCAAGATACGTCCATGCACATATATATATATATATATATATATATATATATATAAATATATATATATATATATATACATAGACAAGAACCCATCCTGTGTCTACATAAAAAATGACCCCTGATTGCAAGGTTTACACATTCATCACAAAAAAAAGAAAAAAAAAGAAAAAAAACTACCCATCATGTATGATAGGAGGGTTTGAAAAGTGAGACGGAAAATTAAAACATGCAAAACTACAAAAATAGTCAAATAAAAAGTTAGACAGTTGGATATATAAAAATAGACTCGTCCATCTTCCCTGTTTTAAATGATAGTTTCGTCTTTCTGAGGAGCAACTGGCACCGCTCAATGACATCATCATCATCTCTCTTGGCCTGTACCATAGTATTTGGAAACCTCTTCCTGCATTTCTATAAATGTTAATATAATCTATGCTAGTCTAACTGCGCTGACGATACTGCTCTACATTGTTAGCATTGATTTGGATAGTCTCTTTTAGTCACAGTTAAACAAGATGGCTGACATCATGTGAACTCCTGCAACCAGTGGAGGAGCGGTTTCCGTTCTGCCACCGTTAGCAATGTTATTCACACCAGTTGTTCGTCTTCCCTTACTAACATTTCAGGTTCACTCAGCAGGTGAATGTTTTAATTGCCACTAGATGTAGTTAAACCAGGTTTGTCTGTGATAATAAAAAAAAGAGTAGAGGATGTTGTAGGTGAGAGAATAGAGAGCCTTCAGGATATCATGCAGTGCTTGGGAATTTCACAACCTTCCCACCTTGCACTACATCCGCCCTGAATTTGACCGATCGAATGAATTGCACCAATTGCCTGTGTAATATTGAATGCATCTATTATAATGTTAGAAGAGATAATGTACATACTGAGTAAATTTAGCCTTTAGGTAAAGTAATCTGGATAGCAAATTAAATCAGAACAGAGGAAAAGAACCTAAAACATTCTGAGGGCAATTTTTTTTGTTTTTTAACACATGACAGTCCAATGCGCATTCACTTTCCAATATTTGATCTGCCTTCGATACTGATTTTAACCTCCTGAGGGATGAAGGAAGGCTTGGGGAACGTTAAAGGAGGCTCTCCTTCGGGATTTTCTACTTTGCGGCCCTCAGGGGCCGACCACCTCCTTTTGCGGCCTGTTGGTTTGCTACCGGACTCTGATTCTGTGACCGGTGGTGCTTTGCAGATGTCTCTTTCACCAAACCTCAGTTCTCCATTCTCTCTATTGCCTTGACCGCCTCCACCTCCCTGATCTCCACACTGCCCGAGTCCGTTCTCCTGTTCTGTGTGCCGAACACCCCCTCGCACGCCGCTTGAGAGCGCTTTGGGTGATTTAAGGGGTGGACCGAGGGTAGGCGCATCCAAGACTTGCCCCTGGGTCTTCTTGATGGAGCCGTTCCTCAGGTTCTTCAGGGTGAGGGAGATGCAGACGTCGCCTACTGAAAGCTTGGTGCATGGCAACTCGAGCAGCTGGGTTGTCCGATCTGGACAACACGACGACCAGCCCTGGCCAAACACGAAGAAAGGATACTCTACTAGCACCTCCACGCTGACCTGCGAGAGGAAAAGAAAAAGGCAAAGAGAGAGGACATTAAGTACATACAGCAGAAGTCATGCACAAATGCCTGATGATATGAATGAATGCCTTTGCTAAATAGCATCTGTTAATCAGCGCCTCTCAAACTGACAGACTTTAGAACTGCTTTCGAGTGGGTGGCCCCATCTCAACTCCCAGACAAATGAAGCAGATTTTTCATACAGCCCACTCACAGTACAACAGAAGGAAGCAGAAATAAGGAATGACTCAATTCTGCCAGTGAATCCCACACAAACTAAACAAAGATGCCATGGGGACAGCCAGGGGAGGGATTATGGAACAGGGAGATGATTTCAGCTGCCAATTTACCCCACATCTAGTTACACTGATTGAGTGCAGGTGGAGTTCATATAGGAGGACATTCACACCCTCACAGCTCATGAAAATATATAATGGCTACCATATGGTTATTCGAATCTGATGACAAAAATGCTTGAAAGATGCAACAAAGTAAAGAAGATCCCTGGACATAAAAGGTGTAAAGAATTTTTTTGCCAATGAGAATTGTTAAATATGAAATTAAATTAGCCATCTTTGGATTCTATTTGCATTTGATCAAACTACCTTTGAGGGACAAAATTTGCCAAGATATTTAATCCTCTTTAGATAGCAGAATTTAATTCACTCTAATTGGTATTCTAATGTAAATGATAACCTTAAAATATGCACTCTATATAGCCAATATTAAACACTATAAAAAGTTGCAGTACATACTAGTGGCATGAAACAACCAGTACTGTACAAGATATTAAACATTTTACAACAAGAGTAAAGCAAAAACATATTATCCCACCTGTGAGCGATGCTCTCCTACAGCAAACTGTATAATAGCAAAGTTAGGCGTATGACTGCTGTCAATGCGCTCTACAGTGCTGGAGTCGATCTTCAGCTCACTGCTGATCTCAGCACTCTGAATGAAATCCTCTGTCTTCAGGTCCTCCACCCGCTTCAATTCCCCATCTGCCAACTGGATGATGGAGCCCTTGGTGAAGTAAGGGGGCAGTGAAGGGGCTGAGGGTGGCGGTGGAGTCGTCAGCAGGCCGGCAGGGGCCGGAACCACAGGCAGATGCAACTGGGCTTGAACCACAGCTGCAGCAGGGTGAGGGTATGGGGCTGGAGCCTCAAAAGTCTCTACTTTTGGGGCTGTCGAGGTGACGAAAGCATGGGGCAGTGCCGCAGGTAGGGGCGGTGTGGACGACGTAGCAGTAGCTTCAGTTCCACTCACTGGGATGATGACCGGCTGAGTTCCAGGGATGACCAGGTGCTGGGGTAGGCTGGTGTGGTAGCTGAGAGATTGCTGGTGCCCCGTGCCGGCAATGTAACCAATGATGGGCTGCTGGGCAGAGTAGAAATTGGTGGAGGGGAGGCCCAGGGAGAGTGACTCTGTGCTGTTATGTGTGGTCTGGATGACTGCATGAGGAGACAGTGCGGTAACTGCCCCCTTTAGACTGTCCACAGGTGGAGGCGGAGGATGAAATGGAAGGGAGGAACTGCGGGACACAGGTTTGCCTGCGCAAATCCCTCCTTTCTCAGTATGGGATGTCGGGGGAGGCAGCTTGTCCGGTGTACCTCCGGGATCAACACCACCGGAGCTATGACTGTTGGGTACCAGCACCAACGAGGTCCGCATGGCTGCGCTGTCCTGCATATATTCGGCAGGTAGCACCACATGTCGAGTCTGCTGCTGGTGGAACTGGTGCTGATGGTTGGAGGAACTCCCTTTGGCAGTGCTGCCCTGCTTCCCTGCACTAGATTCAGGAGATGGACCAAAGCGTCTGTCCTTCTCCAGCTCTCCATTCAGCACCTCCCTGGGCCTCATCTCCTCCCTCTTGGGTCCATCTATGTATGGAACTAAGACTGGTGAGGGGCCACTGATGGGGAGCGTGTGGTGAGGGTGTATGTGTACGGGCAAGTGAGCGTGGGGTGATGGAGCAGTCCGAGGAGATACGCTTAGAGGAGAACCAGTAATTTGGACGTATTGGGCGGAGTGGGGAGAAGAGGTGTTGTCAGTTGTGACCAGGCCTGGAGGACGGCCCAATTGGTGGTGCTGGTCAAGTTTGGATGCTGGAGAACTGGAGGTGCTGGCATAAGCCTCCCGTTGTGTGGTAGTGGTGGCCGCCGAATGGGGAACTAGAGGGGAGATGTAGCCAGCATATGGTGCAGAATACGGAGAGCTGATGAAGTGAAGATTGGGAGGCAGGGGTGTGTACTGAATGGTGCCAGCGGGCTGAGAGAGGGGTGACGTGTACACTGCAGGTATCGTGGTCACTGCAGTGGGAGCTCTGGTTAAGTGCGTGGACGAGGGAGGTATACTCTCAGCCGCGGCTGACAACGGTTTGTATTGAGGCCCGTCGGGTTCTGAGGAGGTGCTGGTGTGCTGCCGCCCTCTGTCGTGTCCGCTTGCCAGACTGGCAAGCCAGGCCAGGTTCCCTGAACGCTGGCTCTCACTGGCAGGCGCCATCACCATGGGCCTCTCCTCTGAGGGCAGAGTGCTTGCTGGGATTTCACGCTTCTTTGGGGGCAGGCATTCATTGCTCCGCTCCTGGTTTGACTTCATGGCGTCTGAGAATCTTTTACCACTCTTTCTAGATGTTTCTTCCCCCTGTCTGTTTTGGCTCTTTTCCTCTCCCTCTTGGTCTCTGTCTGTATTACTAACAGAGTGTGCCCTCCCACTGACTGGCTCAGAGCGAGGATGGGGATGGGGTAGAGAGGAGAGTGGTGGTGTGAGGGGATGTGTCCTGTGCCTAAGGTCGGATGGACACAGATTTCAGTCTTAAGCAACGGAAGTCACACCTGCTGTGGGAGAGCGGTCCATGCAATTCATGCGGAATCATTTCCCTCTGAGAGCGAGTCTCCAGGACTGCAGGAAGAACCTGAAAAACAAACACATGCATCATTAAGGTTATTTCTGTTTTGAAAACAGCTCTATGGAAGGCAGTCCTATAAACTCTGACGAGAACTCAAAATGAAAGGCTAGCTCTGTGCATTCAATATCACTGTACATGTGAGTGAACATCAGTGTCTTGTGGATAGCACTCGCAGTGTGTGTGTATTTGGAGTACTGTATGTAAGTGGACCCCCTGTAGGGCAAGATAGAACACACAGTGTGAGCATCATTAATAATGAACTGGCACTCTGCACTCAGGACTTATTTGAAGCCAGTAACACATTCAACCTCATGCAACACACAATCACAAATTAGACTGGAGGTTCATATACTACAGTGCACAAACATAATAATCATCTTTAAGTTGAAATGAATAGCATGCACATCTGAAAGAGAAAAGGCTATTTATCAGTCAAGAATTTACTGAACTGTAAGAAAAATGTCAATTTAGATCTGATGTTGGCTTTAAGAGCTCTCTGTCAAAGCAGGAAGCCAGTGTTGCATTTTCTTCTCCCTCCTACTCCGGAGTGTATAGGGAGACACGTGACGAAACAGTGATGTTGTACAGCATTATGACTTGTTTGACATTTCTCCCTGAGCTCTATTGATTGAACCCATTCAGCTGCGTCTGTTGTCCAGCACTGGTGGGAGGGTGGTTTTGCATGATAAACAGGCCCTGATGATTTAACAAGTGTCGCAGTGCTATAAAAGAGCAGGCGGATTCTGCTATAAGCGGAACCCACTCTTTAAGCCGGTCTGTATAGCATGTGTATGGAACACTTACACAAATGAAACAAAATGTACTGTAGTATCACCATGGTGTTATGGGCATGTACAATGGTAATACCATGCACTAGTATAATACTATGTTTACAATAAATACCAGAAAGCACCATAGTACAACCAGGTATCAGATGATAATACATGAGACTAAAATTCATGTACCATAGTATATATATATATATGCAAGCACCCCTATATAACGGTATGTTTTGCACATACACCATGTTAATACCATGCTTGTGTGGATATGGCAATACTATGTTGAAATCTGTATCATGAAGAACCAAGGAAATACATTAGTATACTGTACAAATATGGTAATCGTTCAAAACGATATACATGATATACAGTTGTGCTCGAAAGTTTACATACCCCTTGCAGAATCTGCAAACCCTGGTGAAAAAACCAGCATATGCTGGTAGCTATGTTTTGATGCTGGGATGCTGGTTAGGTATATTTTGGTGCTGGTTTAAGATGGTCCTTTGCTGGTCCATGCTGGTCCTTAGCTGGTTTATGCTGGTCCTTAGCTAGTTTATGCTGGTCCTTTGCTGGTTTATGCTGGTCCTTGACCAGCAACATGACCGGCATAAACCAGTAAAGGACCAGCTTAAACCAGCAAAGGACCATCTTAAACCAGCACCATACCTAACATACCTAACAGCATCCCAGCATCAAAACATAGCTACCAGCATATGCTGGTTTTTTCACCAGGGAATATGTTAAAAATTTTATCAAAATACAAGGGATCATAAAAACTGCATGGTATTTTTTACTTAGTACTGTCCTGAATAAGCTATTTCACACAATAGATGTTTATATATACTCCAAAAGACAAAATAAGAGTTTATAAAAACCACCCTGTTCAAAAGTTTACATACCCTTGAATCTTAATACTGTGTGTCGTTTCCTGGATGATCCACGACTGTTTTCATGTCTTGTGAACAGGCAGTTCAACTGTCTGTTGTTCTTTAGAAAAAAATCCTCTAGTTTCTGCACATTCTTTGGTTTTCTGGATCTTCTTTGGATCTTCTGCATATTTGAACCCTTTCCAAAAGTGACTGTATGATCACCTTTTTTAACAGCTGTGTATGAGTCCCTCAGTTGTCCTCAGTGTGAAAAGACAGATCTCAAAATCATACAGTCGCTTTTTTAAAGGGTTCAAATATACAGAAGATGCTGGAAAACCAAAGAATTTGCAGGAGCTGGAGGATTTTTCTGAAGAACAGCAGGCAGTTGAACTGCTCAGGACAAACAAGGGACTCATGGACAACTAACACAAAACATAAAAACAGTCATGGATCATCCAGGAAACAACACACAGTATTGAACGGAGTCATTTTTATAAATTCAGTTATTATTTTGTCTTGCGGAGTATATATAAACATCTGTTGTGTGAATTAGCTTATTCAGGACAGTACTAAAAAAATAACATGCAATTTTCATCATCCCTTTCATTTTGATAAAATTATTAACATGTTTGCATATTCTGCAAGGGGTATGTAAACTTTGAGCACAACTGTACATATATATAATTCAAAGTACCACAGTATTACCATCTGATACTACAGTGTAACTATAGTGTGCCTGTCAAGTTTCACATCCTCAGACAACGTTTTAAAATTAGACACAACAAGTCACCAAGCAAAACTGATCGTTTTGTATGTTCGAAGGTTATGTTTAGGTTCACAATGGTCATGTCGTCACTTTGAGCAGACACAACAGCCCTCAGCTGATTACAAACAGCAGGAGCATGTCCTCTCTGTTTGCTCTTAAGTCAAAGTAGTCTAGAAAGGTTATGCAACAGCTGAACACTATTGATTGACAGCGATTGCCATTGAGGAGGGTGTTTATTCCCAGCACTCTCTCAATCAGTGTTTCCGGCCTTTTTTTTTCCTTTTTTACTTTTCACCCCCCCCCATCGCTCATTTCTTCCCTTTGGCTCATATATCTTTTCATCTCTCTCTGAACCACCCCCAGTCTTTTTCCTTCACCATAATTTGCATCAGACAAGGGCAATCAAGCATGTTAATAACCCAATTATCATAATCATTTTAATTAATGATTTAAGTAATCAACCATGGTAGATGACAATATTATCCAGATGGCATTATAACTTACACTAAAGGCAATTCTAGAGGTTTGAACTGGTCTATTCCAGGTCCTTGAATGTTTGCGGTGAAATAAACCCTTTATGATGGGATTATATTTGAAAACTGATTTAAATGGTAATCAGTGGTTCATTGTTCCCAGGTTGATGTACGATCTACATCTCGATTTAGTCTCTACACTCAAGAGCATATGATGTATGCTTCCCATGAATTGAAGCACACCCAAAGACACTCTCTGCATCTGAATATGCGAACATCCCAAGAATTCAGAGCATCACATGAGTATGAATAAGATATGAAAACTGGGTGTGGGGGGAAGACATGGAGAGAATTATGAGTTGAGCGGCTCTTATTTAAGTGTTACTGGTATCAAGAAAATTCCATGTAGTTAAATTATACGTGTTTATTTACTTGTTCAAACTCCTCAGTACAATTCATGGTTGTTGTTACTACATTACAGGTCAAAGAACATAGAGGTAAAAGGACAATGCCACCATGGCATGTATTATTTCCAAGAATGTACTGATGCTACACACCTGCAATGTTATAGAACACAATTAATGGTTGAAAAGTCATTTGAATTCAATATTGTGCTTTGTTTCCGTAGACAGAATAAAAGCAGTACTCTCTCAATAAAATAAAATAAAATAAAATACAGTCTTGTTGGTAGCACTTGTAAATATTTACCCAGATCAAACTGGAAAAAAACTGTAATGAGAAAATAATCATTATATATATATATATATACAGACACACACACACACACACACACACACACACACACACACATAGTGTACAAATAAGAGATATTTCAAACAAACTACTTTAGAATGATTAACTATTGTTTTTGTTTTTCATCACATATTAATTGAGAAAATACATGGAATATTCCTAATCCTAAAAATGAATGTCACTGCAAGACTATTTAAGTGAACTGCAAAAAAAAAAGAAAAAAAAAAATTTATTCAAGTTTGTAAAGTTTGTATTTCATATTTAAAAAAATATATATATATATATTAAATAGATGTACATAAAATATATTTATAATAACAAATAACATATGTAAAAAATACATAAATTAATATAATTTATAATTAATAACATTTTAATCTAAAGTGAAAA
Source organism: Labeo rohita (assembly GCF_022985175.1). NCBI lineage: Eukaryota > Metazoa > Chordata > Actinopteri > Cypriniformes > Cyprinidae > Labeo > Labeo rohita. Next base: position 11,872,271 of record NC_066887.1, on the reverse strand, counting down.
AAGGAAATATTATTTATCAAGTTTAAGTCCCAGCTCTCATTTCTGATCCAGTTTCCCTCTCTCCTCTTTTATCACTGCCTATTTCAAGCCAATTTATCCATCCGATAAAATAATAAAATATAACTAAAAAAGAAAATAAATGACAGTACAAAAACAAGACAAATACAACTAAAAATAATGTATAAATCACATATTTCTTTCTGTTGTAACACTGTCAAGTACCAGGGGACGAAGAGATTAAAAAATCAAATTGACAGATAATGATTATTGGTAGCAACCTCTATGACTCATCTCTATTTAGTACATGCGAAGGCACGCAGCCACTATATTTCAAGGACAGCAGAGTAAAAGAGCGAGAAATCCAGAGTACGAGAGAGAGAGAGGCTGTAGTATTTCCTCAACAAATCTGACTGCAGCTTACACCATTCTTTAATGAATGTCGATACTGCAGGGAGCCAGTTAGGATTAATGACACTGATGCCAATGGCTGGTATTTTATGTACACACACACACACTCACTTACTCACAAACATGCCTCAGTGTGTTGCTGTGGTATCCCGGGGAAAGCCAAGTCCTAATCTTTCACAGTTGGGTCCTCTCAGCCCTCCCTGCTTATCCCTCAGGATTAAACCCAACACACACACACAGAGCAGGGAGGGAGTGAGCAATCTACTGACCTACATTAGTGAGAACACTATGCTACACCTACACACACACGCTTGTAAAACGGCAAGCACATAGCAACAGAAGACCAGCACAGAGGCTCATTCAAATACTCATTAACACACACACACATACACACACCTCCATTGCTTCAGCGCTGTAAACTAAGAGCGTAGTGAGAGTTCAGAGAGAAAGAGAGACAGCAGTATAAAAGCCTTGTCAGCTGGATCTTGCTGAGCGCACTAGGAACAGTATCAGATGACCTGAAACCTAAACTTATTGTCCTCCATCAGCCCTGGCAACACTATGAATCACGTCCCCGGGGCCCCAGAGCCACGGAGAACAGCGGGGACAAATCAGAGACATTAATCAAAGATATTCACTGGGAATCTAACGCAGACATGAATGAGGGAAAGCATGGGGCTCTCCGATGCATCTCGCTCCATAAAACCCCACTCGCTCCACAATAATGCACCGCAACAATACGTGGCATCCAGAGCGCTCTGTGGGCCGCATTAGTGGGTCAATGGGAGATGACCGTGAGGATGACAAGGTTTAAGTCAATATAACCACAGAATTATTGACAAGAATGAAACTCTGTGAGTAATGCACACAACTGACCCCATTGATTTAAAATGCAAAAATATTTTACATTTGGAAAATGATAATAATAAGAAAATACAGTTAATGTATTACACTTATTTTCATACTGTCATGCTATAATTGATAGTAGTGACTATTTCAAACTTAACTTTTAATTATTCTTGTGTAATTATGGGTTTTTATAACCTTATATTAATCAAGAAACTACATGGAGTATTAATTTGACTCTAAGGGTGCGTTCACACTTGTACTTATTTTTTTTTGGGGGGTTGGTCCGGACCAAAAAAAGAAAACAGTGAAATTGGTCCTGGTCCACTTAGCGTTCCCACTGGCATTTTTGACAGCGAACCTAAAGATACTGAACCTAAAGGTGATACGTTCACAACCTGATTGGTCGGGTTGAATGACCAGTGCCCAGCACTTCTGGACTATGCGCTCATTGTTATGTGTACATGTGATTTTATTTTCACTACCTGCAAACTTACAAAGAGCTCATAAAAGGCACTTTACCTTGTCATTGCTCCATGTTTGCCCTCTGTTCATTTTGTTTTGTATACACCGCTCCTTCAGCGTTGTCAAATCATGTCACATAGTGTCGCATCTCGTCATTACATTCTGTTTTAGGTTAGTTTAGAAGTATTTGGTCTGTGTTGCATTCATATTTCATTTGAACTGGACCAGAGTTAATCTGGAAGTGGACCGAGACCCATCGTTTTAGCAGTCTCGGTCTGCTTGTTTGGTGTGCACCAGGGCAACGTTGACACTCACTCAAATGAACCGCACTAACAGAGCAATCACACCAAAGTTTGTTTTAATCGGACCAAACATGACAAGTGTAAACACACCCTAAAAAGCTAAAAAAGATTACAAGTGCAGCATAGAGTACCACAAGGCTCAGTACTAGGACCATTGCTTTTTACACTTTACATGTTACCCTTGGGAGATATCATCAGGAAACTAGGTGTTAGCTTTCACTGTTATATTGATGATACTCTAATTTGCAATAGTAACAAAATGCATAGTTGATATAAAAACGATGACTAGTAATTTCCTACTGCTAAATCATGAAAAAGAGCAATTCTCAGATCAAAAACCTCCAAATGTAATAAGCTAGAACACTCTCTAACACTTGATAGCTGCTCAGTCAATTCTTATGTATATGAGCAATATCACACGAGTAGACCTGAGATATGGCTATATATCGGCACTGCTGTGATTCGGCAGTAGGCAATCACAGCGTGCTGATATAGAGCCATATCTCATATCCATGAGTGTGATATTGCATTTATACAACAGTTCGAAGTGTGTAAATACAGAAGAAACAACAACAGAGTGTCTTTAGAACTACTTCCTTCCACCACAGGTTCAAATCTAAGTTTGACAGTTTAACGACCTCTGTTACTAATTCGAAAATGTCACTTTAGAACTAGTAACGAAGGAATGTCAAACGTGATGAAACACTAGTTTCATCACGAATGTCCACCAAGGAAAGCGTTATCTTTTTCGTAACATTAATATTCTTTCATCTGTTAAGGGTGATTTCTGAAGACAGTGCTGCTCAGTGCATTTGTTAGCTCCGTCAATCTGTTGTTGAACCTAAAAATAACTTCCGTTTCTAGCAGTGTTTATTTTTCAGTCTAAAAGTCTTTACTGCTGACCCCCCAAAACAGTCTCTTTTCACCATCTAGTGGCGGAATAAAGTAACTAAAATCACCATTACGAACACAAACATCGTTTCTCAATATTAAACACTTTTAAATACTACTATTTTTTATATAAAATATTATTTATTGAATAACAATATTTAATAAACAACAACAACAGGCATCACAAAAAGTTTCTAGGCAATTCGGTCAAATGTACAAAGACAGCGCTCTGATATGCAGCAATGAATTTATATAAACACAATGAGATTTTGCCAAAACTATTTGCTCTGGAACAAATAATAGTTGAACGGTCGCTGACGCCCAGGAGCTCACATCTGAAAACCTCGACACAAATTTTCAAAAAACCATTATCTTTATTAACAAACTGCATATTTGAATTACAAACAAGTACATTCTCGCCTGAAAACCTCTTAAAACTACATTCCGTGACAGAAAAACAGTATTACTTATAAAATTACAGTGGATTTGGGCGTCCACCATGACACCCGCTAGTACCGTAAGTGGAGTGACACAATTACAAAAGATTAATTGGCTGTTAGAGTTCTGTTGGACTATAATATCACACTCTTATCAGCCAATCAGATTTGAGGACCAGAAAGAACTGTTGTATAAATATGTATATACACATATATACAATACAAAATATATATTTGTATTTATTATAAAATAGAAATAATTGACAATAAATGAATGTATAAATCACCATCCTGTAATTACATTTTTACTTAAAATCTGAAAATTACAATAGTACAAATTACTGAAAAATGTGCAAAATTACAAAAAAAAGATGTCTAGGCAAGCAGCTTACTAGACACAACTTTACTGTACTGTAACCCCTTCCACACTTTTCTGAGGTACTATAGCTTTAAAAGGTGGGCAGATACTCACAAACTGTCCCTGCCTTTACAATCAGTCCCAGTGCCTGGTCTCTACAATGAACAGCACAGAAATGGATAGAGCGAGTGAAACGGAGACAGGTTGTAAAGTAGAAACGACGAAAGGAAAGAAGAAATAGAACACTCTCAGGAGAGAGAGAGCTTTGTAGCTGCATGAAGAAGTGCAGCTGAATGACTTGCACTTTCAAGTCCAGAGATACTCATAAAGAACATGAATCACAACGACTAGATGGAGAAAGAGAGAAACTAAATAATGTTTCCCAACCTTATCTTATGAACATTCACAGTTCGATCAAGTACTTCTTCATTAACACCACTTAAAACTCACATTACACTTTTGGTATCTTCATAAAAGCAATATGCACATATACTCACAAACGAACAGGACTTACACAGTTTGTTTTGCTTTCTTGCTTTAAAAAGGAGCTTAAAGTGCTACTGTCTACTGATGGCTCAAGTTTAACAAAGCAAAACTGATTTTGCCCCCCTGAATACCTCCTAAAAGCTGCTGAAATACCTTTTAGATGCTGTTGGGAACTATAATAGAGACATGCACAATCTCTAACATACATTAGAGTAAAACTCAATGTAGTGGGAGTGTGTTAAAGCTTACCTCAGTGTTCAGAGAGGCCATTTGAGTTGCTCTCTCACTCGTTCTCTTATTCCCACAGGAGTCAAACAGACACAAAGAGAGCCCCCTCTTGCTCTCCTCCCACCCCGGCACCTTACGGAGGTACAGCGGTGTTGCCGGTGTGTACGGAGGCCCTTCCTGCTTAAGTCATGGCTGTGGTCAGGCACTACCCCCTGCCCCGCCGGGCCCCGTGTGTCTGAGCTCTGAGCCCTGCCTGCAGCACTCAAACGTGCGTTATGCAAGGCCTCGCCGGCCCGCCAGCTCTCCTCTCCCTCTCTCTCTCTCTCGCTCACTCGCTCACTCACACGCTCAGCTCCTCCCACACCTCACCTCACTGCGCACCACCAACTTCATCAGGTATTCATTCAAAAAAGACACAAGCCAGCTGGCAGCGTGCCCGGACTACACTGCTAAAGAAAGAGAGGGAGAGCGAAAGAATGAAAGAGAGACAGAGTGAAGGAGGAGATCAGGGAGAGAGGGAGGGATATACAGAAGAGACAGAGAAGGGAGGTGAGGGAATGAGAGTACGAGGGAAATCGAGAGAGGGAGGAGGGTCGTAAAGAGAGAGCGATGGAGATTAAACCAGAGAGCGATGAAGAGATAGAAAACCGTTTCTAATACTACAGGCACTTTTGTGTCCCAGGGTGTTTGATTGCTTTTTTCTTAGCTTTTTGTTAAGTGAAGATCAAAAAGGTTTTAAGAAACTTTTCAAATGCTTTTTATGTAGCTATAGGTTTAACATTACAAAAATTCATCACAAAAATATGAAAACTACCATAATTTTAAGGTTACCAAAAAAACATTTTTACTGATTAATTGATTGATTGATGGATTGATTGATTGATTGATTGATTGAATGTGGAAATTAATGTTTGGGTGTCAGCAAGATTTTTTTTAATTATTTTGATTTTTTATGCTTACCATTTATTTGATAATGAATACATTGTGAAATATAATTTTAAAAAGCTGTTTTCTAACTGAAAATACTTTAAGATGACATTTATTCCTGTGATGCAAAGCTGAATTTTTAGCATGAATATTCCAGTCTTCAGTGTCATTCAGAAATCATTATAATATGCTTTCTGTCTTCAGTTGTGAAGAAATTATGGTTTTTAAGGAAAGCATTTCAAAATTTTTCTCCATATAATGGACTTCATTCCCTGATTTTGCTGCAGTTTAAATGCGCTTCAAAGGGCTTTAAACGATCCCAGCCGAGGAAGAAGGGTCTTATCTACCAAAACGATCTGTCATTTTTTTCAGAAAATAAAAATTTGTATACTTTTTAAGCACAAAAGCTTGTGTAGCACAGGCTCTGGGATGCGCATCCATGACGTTACGTACTATTGAATCAAGTCGAAAGGTCACGCGGAACATAGGCAGAACCACAGACCCAGTGTTTACAAAGCGAACGCGCAAAGACTAAGAAAGTGCAAGTAAGTCAAACTCTGTTTACAAACAAAAAGATACAAGGATGTCGGACGATTCTGAAGTTGTAGGAGAAAACAAGATGGAGTTTTTCGCCATACTTTACCCTTTTGAGTGCACAGACGATGAACTTAGACATGATTTGTAGCGTTGTGGACGCGCATCCCAGAGCCTGTGCTACACAAGCTTTTGTGCTTAAAAAGTATACAAATTTTTATTTTTATTTTTAAAAAATGACAGATCGTTTCACTAGATAATACCCTTCTTCCTCGGCTGGGAGCCTTTTGAAGCTGCACTTAAACTACATTTTGGAAGTTCAAAATCAGGGCACCAATGAAGTCCAAAATCCACCAAAATCCTGAAATGCTTTTCTCAAAGACCATAATTTCTTTACGATGAAGACAGAGAGACATGAACATCTTGGATGACAAGGGGGTGAGTAAATTATTTGTAAATTGTTGTTCTGGAAGTGGAGTTCTCTTTAATGCATCCTTGTCAAATAGAAGTAATTATCTCTTTCAAAAATGAATAAATAATTATTGACCCAACCAACAATTTTGCCTCAAAGTTTTTCAAAAGTTACTCTGTACTTGGTGCCCAAGGACAAAATGTCAATAAAAATGAAGCACAAAATATCAAATATGAAGGTAAAAATATGTAAACTAATATATAAACTAAATATTTAAATCATCATATATAAACCAAATATTTTATTATGCATCATTGTTACTCAGACATCATTATGCAAAAATTGTTTTTAACTGTTACTTAGGATAAAAACAATACTATACTAAACAATACTACTACTATAATATAAAATCAGCCTTAGCAAGACAAAGAAAACTACCATTTAAATGCCAAAATCTCTATCACAGAATGATGTCAAGCACAATACATCATTTGAGATTTACTTGAAATCTGATTTGCAAGTAGTCAACTGAAATAAACTAGTTAAAAAGTGTATTAAGGGAGCTCATAGTTGAAGAAACAGGCCTGAAGGCAAACTACTCAGATGAGTAAATATGCCCTCTCCCTTATACATGCACTCCCACACACCACACTAATGATTTGAGCAGAAGAGCACACACAAACACAGACCCACACACTTCCACGGAGAGTCAGGATTAGAAGCTCACTTCAGGTGAGCTCATTGAAAACATGCTAATCTCGTACAGCAACATCTCATCTAATCGCAGGTCACTGAACCTTTGAGTTTCAGTGCCATTTAAAACTCAAGTGGCACACATACTAGTTAGAACTGTTGCTATAGTACTCATGCAGTTTTATGAATGCACCAGCAGTCGGTGCTAGAGACAACAATGTCTTAGATTAATCGCTAAAGGCTAGAGAGTTTGTTTAGCTGACCTAGTTAGCTAAGCAGTTTTGATAAATATATATTCTGCACAGTGGTGGCGAGGATGGTGCAATGAGATTGGTCAACAGAAATGTCTCCCACAAAAAAAAAACAGTAAAGGCCAGGGTTATTATAGTTAATGTTAACTAAAACCATCAAAATTCAGTTACTTGAAATTTGTTAAATGACAGACAATGTTTCAAAATGAACACTGATGTAAGGTTTGTTAGAATAGGACAATATTTGGCAGGGAAAATCTGGAATCTGAGGGTGCAAAATCTAAATATTGAGAAAATTGGCTTTCAAGTTGTCCAAATGAAGTTCTTAGCAATGCATTTACTAAACAAAAATTAAGCTTTGATATATTTACGGTAGGAAATTTACAAAATATCTTCATGGAACACGATCTTTACGTAACATGCTAATGATTTTTGGCATAAAAGAAAAATAGATAACTTTGACCGATACAATGTATTGTTGACTGTTGCTACAGAAATACCCGTGCTACTTACGACTGGTTTTGTGGTCCAGGGTCAAACATCTGAAATTGATTTGAATTTGGTAAAATGTATTTAAATTTGTGGTGAATGGAAGTACAATCTCTACTAGGTCTTTTCACAATGAAAATGCCAGCTGAGGAAGTTCAACCTGCTGACACCATTCTACTCGGCTGTCATGTGGGCTATCATGTGTCTGGTTTAGTTCAGCTATTGAATCAGACATCAGGAGACTATATTGGACAGTCCAGACTGCTGAGAGCATTACTGGTGCCCCCCTGCCCACCCTCCAGGACCTTTACTCTTCCAGTGAGGAAGAGGGCAGGTAAAATCATCACAGACACTACTAACCCTGGCCACTACCTACTTGAACTGTTGCCGTCTGGCCGGCGACTCAGAACACTAGGCACTAGAACGTCCAGGCACAGGAACAGCTTCTTCTTCCCACAGGCCATCTCCTTATTAAACTGTTACATGACTCCCAAGGCCCCTCTCAGTGCAATACTTCCATGTTTAACGCAATATCCTGTAAATTCACTACTGTTTACACTGGCAGTCAAAAGTTTTTGAACAGTAGGATTTTTTAAGTTTTTTAAATAAGTTTATTCTGCTCATCAAGCCTGCATTTATGTGATCCAAAGTACAGCAAAAACAGTAAATACTATTTAAAATATCTGTTTTCTATTTGAATATATTTTAAAGTGTAATTTATTCCTGTGATTTCAAAGCTGAATTTTAGCACCATTAGTTCAGCCTTCAGTGTCACATGATTCTTCAGAAATCATTCTAATATTCTGATTTGCTGCTCAAAAAACATTTATTATTATGATGTTAAAAACAGCTGACTAGATTTTTTTCAGGTTACTTTGATGAATATAAAGTTCAGAATAACAGCATTTAGCTGTCTTTATCGTCAATTTTTATCAATTTAAAGCAAACTTGCTAAATAAAAATATTAAATTCTATAATTTCTTTCCCACAAAAAAAAAAAATAAAATAAAATAAAATAAAATAAATAAATAAATAAAAAAACTGACTCCAAGCTTTTGAATGGTATAGTGTATAATGTTAAAAAAGCTTTTTATTTGATATAAATGCTGATTTTTGGATCTTTTTATTCATCAAAGAATCCAGAAAAAAATTACTCAACTGTTTTAAATACTGATAATAATAATACTTAAAAAAAAACAAATAATAATAATAATAAATGTTTGCTGAACAGCAAATCAGCATATTAGAATGATTTCTGAAAGATTATGTGACACTGAAGACTTGAGTAATGATGTTGAAAATTTAGCTTTGATCACAGAAATAAATTACATTTTACAATATATTCAAATAAAAAGCAGTTATTTTAAATAGTAAAAATATTTCATAATTAATCAAATAAATGCAGGCATGGTGAGCAGAAGAGACTTTTGATTAAAAAAAAAACATTTAATTTTAGTTTCAGTTTTTGTTTTAGTTAACTAACTCTGCCTCAAAATAACCAAAATATGGGATACAGATATGGAACGAAAACACACAAACTATGTGAATGAGGCTCGCTGAAGTTCTGCGTGCACCGACTCCATGTGGGACTGCCGATGAGTCAATTTAACGCACGGCTGAACGCGTCCCTATAGCCCGTGTTATGGAAAGTATGAGGCAGTCAGAGGTTGTCAGTGCATTGTGCCCGGGCTCGGTCATTAATGCGAGTCAATCTGAAGAGCAGCGCATGACGGGCACGCAAGGAGTCCCCTTGTTAGGCGAGGGAGTGCATGCTGTTTACAGAACCGCAGTCAACAAAACAAGCGGCACGGGAAGGTTTGTCTGTTGCCGTGGCAACAAATTAGCTACGCTCTCCATTTCTGGGCCTTTAGGGTAATTCAATTAGTTTTTGTGTGTTTACTCTTGAAGCGCATGCAGTCACCTGAGAGATTGATAAATGGACGGGGGAGAAGACAGAAACAAAGAGATACAGACCGAGATTATGAGGACAGACAGAAGCAGAGTAAGATAAAAGAGATGGAGACAATTTGAAACAGAAACGGCAGATAAAAATCTCTCGCTCTGGAAATCTGCAACTGCTAACTACCTGATAACAAAATATTCCCTTAATTCATTCTTTACAGGAGATGAATCTGCTCTGTACAGCAGAAAACAACATCATCATCCTCTCTGCAGACTGCAGTCAAATAAATGAAAGACTTAACAATATAAAGATATCAGATTTCTATTTGCATTCAGAACAGCTTTAATTCCTCTTGGAATGCTGTCAAACAAGTCCTGAATTATATAATATGGCAGCATTATTTCAAGAAACACCTTCAGTTTTTAGAGACTGTCAAACTGAAGTGTTTAGCAACTGGCAACCAATCATAAACTTAGCAGTCCTTGTCGTGTTAATTATACATGAGCTTCGTACAGTCGCAGAGATACTCATTTCCTGTTTGTAGTATTTCCAGCATCTGAGGAAAGTTAAGTAGGTTGAATACAACAGTGCTGGCAAACACTAAACAGAATGATACAGTACTAATATTAAAGTGAATATTCTGTCATTAATTACTCACCCTCACGCTGTTCCAAACTCGTAAACAAATTAAGATATTTTTGATAAAATCCAAGAGCTTTCTGACCTTGCATAGACAGCAACGCAACTGACACGTTCAAGGCCCAAAAAGGTAGTAAGGACATCATTAAAATTGTCCATGTGACATCAATGGTTCAACCGCAATGTTATGAAGCTACGAGAATACTTTTTATGTGCAAGGAAAACAAAAATAACAACTTTATTCAACTGTTTCTTCTCAGGAACTGGCGTTCTGACTAGGGCTGCCCCCAAATAGTCATCTAACCGTTAGTCGATGAGAAGAGGCTTGGTCATCCAAAATTGTATTAGTCGCTTAGTTGCAGGAAAAATAAATTCCACAGGAAGTGGCAACGTCAAGCAGTCGGTGACGAACAGATCATTAACGGCTGGTCTATGCGGTAATATCGGACAGGACATCCAAACGCTCACCTATCATTCATCGAACTCAAATATGGCTTTTCATCTGAAAGATGTATGTAGTAGCAACTTCACATGGTAGCTCAATCTAATGTTAACCTAGAAAAATGAGCGCTACTGAAGTGTCTGTGCGGAGTGTGGAAGCTGAACAGTAGAGCGCTTACTGCATGACAGATGGAGGCGCCGGTGCAGTCACTTGCTCTTAAAATACATTTTGGTCCTACAGATAAAAGTAAAACATCTTTCGCATCTGTAAAGACTACGTTTATTTATGTGCACTCACAAAAACAACAAACGTTGTGCTTTTGTAAAATAATGAATGCAAACAGGATACACTTTATGCCATCTCAGTCTCTGTGAACTTGAGCGTGAACCTTTAAAACTGTATACTGTTTATAGACATGAAAATATACTTATAGAGAGTGAAATGTCTACTTTCAAGTGAACCAATTCAAGTGGAAAACAAATAATCTCAGATTATGTAATCCATATGAAACATGCATACAGGCGTGTCACTACTGTGGAGATGACGAGTCAGTGTCGCTGACTTCATCTCTTAAACCGAAAACAAAGCGAGCACTAGTTTATCAAAAAATTATTAAAACATTAATGCAGTCTCCTTGCTGTTTTTCCCAGACACATTAGCCGCTATTCCACTATCGGGCCGAACTGTTCTAAGAACTGTCAGGAATGGTTCCAGTTTTATTTCCACGTGAGCATGGTATGGCGCGGCATGATTACTAACCATTCTTGGCCTGAAATTCTCGGTATGGTTAGACGACCGTGCTAAACCATGCTGGTAGAGTGCGTGTGCGTGATGTCATCTGTTGCCTGGCTACCGGTTTCTCCGTAGGTGGCTAAGTGGAAGTGCGGTATTTGAAACAGACAAGCAAAGAGCTACGCTTGATTCAATAAAAAAAAAAAAAAAAAAAGTCTGAGACAGTTTGGTCTGTGGAAGAAACATTTGCACTTATTAATATTTGTGCAGAAAGAAAAATTCAATTGGAGGGTACAAAGAGAAAAGAAAATGTTTTTAAAATCATAAACCGTTTTATATATATATATATGAATATCTGATCATCGTCCATATCGCTGTTTACATTACACTTGCGTTATGAAGGCAACAACTGATGCATTTGTATTATTTGTATTACAGTCCACAGAGCTGTTATGAGCACCACACTGGAAAATGAAAACGTATCCGTGAAAGAGAACCATTCGGCTATTCATAATTACTATATCTGTCGGTGCGGCAAGCTTTTTTTTTTTTTTACATGAGCTTATTAGGCTATGTAGACAATTAAAGGCTCATTATTATGATTTATATGGTTTATTAATAAACGTGCGACTACTAGTTGACTGATGCTTAAAATGAACGGCTACTTTAGTTGGAGACATCCCAAGTTTTCTCCACATTTCTAGGCCTTAAATGTGGTAGTTGCGTTGCTGTCTATGCAGGTCAGAAAGCTCTCAGGTTTCATCAAAAATATCTTAATTTGTGTATCTTACAGGTTTGGAATGACATGAGGGTGAGTAATTAATGACAGAATTTTAAATTTTGGATGAACTATACCTTTAAGACAACCAGAGCATTGCTGTGCTATACTTATCCATGAAATAAAAATTTAACCCGTCTACAAAGTGTAGTGTGGAAATTAAAAAACTACCTTGGACCTTGGACTAAAGCGGTGTTCATGCCATGTCAGAATGACTGTAATTATAATTCTACTCAGAGCTGTTCAAATACTCAGAAATAATTTGTTTCTATGGCAATGCTCATAACGCCACACAGGTTCTATGTGTGGCTTCACAGTTGATGACAGCGAAAACTTCATCTCTGCATATGTTCACCTCTATATAATATAATATAATATAATATTTTATAAAAAGCTCGATGGAGTCAATAGTTTTTGCATCCCAAGGTGCATCTGGTCTCGCAATCATCCGACCTAATGACTCTAACATGGTGGATGCCCAGACTATCACAGGCACATCTATTTTAAACTGTTTCTTTTATTATGTTTCTTGGAAAGCTGAGTTAAAATCACATCCAAGTGCAATTATCAGTTCTGTTTTATACTTGACACATGCTGCTAATCACAGTATGTATAAATAAACATGAAAAAAAATTTACATTGTTTTATAAAGCAATATTCACACACATGAATAAACATATACGTCTATAAATAGTTCTGTGTAATTATCGCACAAAACAATCGGTTTCATATCCCGCTGAATGCTAAGGTGTCACTCCCGGGGTTTGCCAAAGAATTTGTTAAAAGTTCTTTCTGTGTCTCTGTAATGGTGGAGTGATTAAATCCACTCAAATTAAAGTTCACAGGCAAGCTCAGCACCATTCAGTGGAATGTTCCTTCCCTCTCATCGCCAGATGTGGCCTTTTACATGCACGCACACTGAATGGTTTCAGACTCATATGCATTTTCAGACCTGAATAGCAGCGAGCCTTTGATCGCACCTGCACGAGACAGAATGGCTGTGACTCCCTCCGACTGTCTGCAGTTCAGCTGTGGCTTCCCCCTCTCTGCTTCTGTCGCTCTGAAGCGAGGGATCAACTCCAGAGACGTGTCGCCAAGGAGACACATGAAAGGCTCTATACATACGCATTACGCACACTTGTGCGCACCCACGCATACATATGTGCATGAAAGAGGTCTCCTGCACAAGACTGGCAGCACTGACACTACACACATCACTTTTAAAGGCACAGTTCAATAAAAAAAATTACAATTCTGACATTCTTTACTCATTTGTTCAAAACCTGTGAGGCTTTTTTCTTTAGTTAAACAAAAAAGAAGATATTTTGAAGACTGTCTTGAATATATTTTAAACTGAAATTCATTCCTGTGATGCAAAGCTGAATTTTCAGCATCATTACTCCAGTCTTCAGTGTCACATGATATTTCAGAAATGATTTTAATATGCTGATTTGCTGCTTATAATGGTTCTTACTGTGATCAATTTGAGTTAAAAAAAATTATATTTTATACTAATATTTTTGTGGAAATCATAAGCTTTTAGGACTCTTTGAATAAAAAGTTCAAAAGCAGAGCATTAAAAAAAAATCTTTTGTAACATTATAAATGTATTTGCTCTCACCTTTGATCAATTTAATAGGTCACTGCAGAATAAAAGTATTCATTTCCACAAAAATGTTAAGTAGCCAACTGATAATAATAAGAAAGCTTCTTGAGCAACAAATCAGAATATTGGAATGATTTCTTCAGGATCATTTGACACAGGAGTAATGATGCTGAAAATTCAGCTTTGCATCACAGAAAAAAATTGCATTTTAAAATATATTAAAATAGAAAATAGTTATTTTAAAATGCAATAATATTACACATTATTACTGCTTTTACTGTATTTTTGATTAAGTAAATACACCCAAAATTGTATAAAAAAAAAAATAAAATCATAATTATTCCAAACTCTTGTCTCATAATAATAAGAAATGTCTCTTGAGCAGCAAATTAGAATATTGGAATGATTTCTGAATGATCATTTGACACAGGAGTAATGATGCTGAAAATTCAGCTTTGCATCACAGAAATAAATGGCATTTTAAAATATATTAAAATAAAAAACAGTTCTTTTAAATTGCAATAATATTTCACATTATTACTGTTTTTATTGTATTTCTGATTAAGTAAATACAGCCAAAAACATAAAAAAAAAACATAATTATTTCAAATTTTTGTCTGATAGTGTAATGAAAGTAAATGCAGCAGCATTTACTAGAGCAGTAACAGCGTATTAGAATGATTTCTGAAGGATCATGTGACACTGAAGACTGCAGTAATCATGCTGGAAATTCAGCTTTGCATCACAGAAATAAATTGCATTTTAAAATATATTAAAATAGAAAACAGTTCTTTTAAATTGCAATAATATTTCATATTATTACTGTTTTTTGATTAAATAAATACAGCCAAAAACATAAAACAAACTTTTGTCTGATAGTGTAATGAAAGTAAATGGAGCTGTCAAAATGGTAAACAAAAATGCAACACAACAGTATCATAAAAATAGTCCACATGACTTCATAATACTTTTATGACACTTTTAGTGTCATTTTAAAGCTTTTTATCTCTAGTCCCCAGGTGAACTATTCCTTTAACCCAGTATCTCCTTCTCTCCATCACTTCTATAATCATGCGGAACATTCTCCCTTGCTTGTATCACCGTCATCTGCCTCTAAGCACTAACAACCCAACAATGACTCATTAGCTGGGTGAATAGACAGATTGGCACAGAGAGAGCAGTGCCACAGTCATACCCAGCATGCCCAGCAGCGTTACAGAGTGGAGCATTAACCCCATACTGAGCCCTGAGGAGAGAGGAATGACTGCAGATTAACTTTATGTGCTTTTTACTGAAGCGCCCGCAGCAATATGCAATGGCCGAATGCTGAGCTCACACCAGAGAGACCGCAACACTTCAGTCAGGAAAAGTAGTAGTTGGCTCTTAGTCTGAGTGTGGGTTGTGTGCTATTAAATAGTGAATTCCTTTTCATTTGCAATTCAGTGGCTGAATTTGAATTGCAGTAGCAAACAGATGTAGAAATTTAAATGAAATCTGAACTGAACGATGTTGCAATCAAATGAAATTCAAATGCTATTGTAAGTGTTGATTTTAATAATACTTTGCATTTGACTATAAATTCCCACATTAAACACACAATATGAGATATTTACAAAAACATCAGATTATAGAAGCACAACTGTTTTCAACATTAATCATTAATAAATCAGCATATTAGAAGGATTTCTGAAGGACCATGTGACACTAAAGACTCGGGTAACGATGCTAAAAATTCAGTTTTGCATCCCATGAATAAATTACATTTTAAAATACATTAAACTAGGAAAAGGTTATTTTGAATTGTAATAAAAAATATAATATTTCACAATAATAGTGTATTTTTAATTAAATAAATGCAGCCTTGGCAAGCAAAAAGATTTAACTACATGGAAACGTAGTGCACATAAATTTATTATACTTAATTAACTTAAAAAAAATTGACAGCAATATTCATTTTTAAATATATATTTAGGAAGTTTACAAAGACTGTTCACGTTAAATTACATAAAAATCATTTTTATGTAATTTAATGTGAACAGTCTTTGTAAACTTCTTAAATGTAAACTTCATTTTAAATGTGAGAAAGAAAAGCAAAAGGATATAATCAGTCGAAATGTATCATGTATGATTGTTTTGAATTTCTAAAAATATTTATTTTCCTAAAGTAAACTAAATTCAAAATTATATTAAATTAAATCATGTGTTTCCCAACCTTGTAGTGCATGTTTTCTGGTAACACTTTACAATAAGGTTCATTAGATAACATTAGTTAACATGAACAATAAATGAACAATACATTTATAGCATTTATTAATCATAGTTCATTTTAATTTCAACACTTACTAATTATTACAATCCCAAGTTGTGTTTGTTAACATTAGTTAATGCTCTGTAAACTAACATGAACAAACAATGAATGTTAACAAAGATTAATAACTAGTGTAATAAATGTATTGTTCACTGTTTGTTCATATTAGTTAATACATTAATGTTAACAAATGACACCTTATTGTAAAGTGTTATCTTTTTTAATGTACCTGAATGTTCTCTCTACCACAGAGAGGCCTCATTCTCTCTTTCTGATAAGTGTAATACCGTGGGAGGGGAAAAAGAGAGAAAGAGAAAAGAAGACAAGGCTGGAACGAAACCGTAGATGAACAGAAACTCAGTCCTGGCTCTGTTCATTCTCTCTCAGTGCCAAGTCTGAGGGTGTAACTATAAATGAGAGTGAGGGAGGTCTTTGAGGTCGGCCCAGTCACTGAACAAAAATACTCACATGTGATTACCTAGCTTAACAACTATAAACCATAGATTTATACTGTGTTTATAAAAAGCTAATTATAATTACTACAGACTAACCCTCACCCAAATCCAGTAATGGAGCTCAGTTTTTGGATATGTACACTGCCAGTCAAAATAAGTCTTTTCTGCTTATTAGGGCTGCGTTTATTTAATTAAGGACAGAGAAAAAACAGTAGTATTGTGGAATATTATTGCGATTTAAAATAATGATTTTCTATTTTAATATACTTTAATATAGAATTTATTTCTGTGACGCGAAGCTGAATTTTCAGCATCATTACTCCAGTCTTCAGTGTCACATGATCCTTCAGAAATCATGCTAATATGCTGATTTATTATTAATGTTGAAACCTGTGATACTTTTTTCAAGATTCTTTGATGAATAAAATGTTAAAAAGAACAGCATTTATTTAAAATAAAACAATATACACTGTCATTCAAAGTTTGGGGTCAGTACATTTTTTCTTTCTTTCTTTGTTTAAAAGAATTTAATACTTTTATTCAGCAAGGATGTGTTAAATTAATAAAAAGTGACAGTAAAGACTTACATCGTTAGAAAAGATTTTTATTTTGAATAAATGCTGTTCTTTTTAACATTTTTATTCATCAAAGAATCCTGAAAAAAGTATCACGGGTTAAAAAAAAATAATAATAAATTAAGCAGCACAACTGTTTTCAACATTGATAATAAATCAGCATATTAGAACGAATTCTGAAGGATTGTGTGACTAATGGCTGACGAAAATTCAGCTTTCGATCACAGAAACAAAGTATGAAAGTATATTAAAATAGAAAACCGTTATTTTAAATTGCACTTATATTTTACAATATTACTGTTTTCTGCATTTTTGATCAAATAAACAGACCTTTGATGAGCATAAGAGACTTAAAACACAGACGTAAAAATGCACTATCCAGACTTAAATTTTTATATTTCATGAATGAAAACATTTTGTAATATGATTTTGATGTACATTTTCCATGGCAATGCAATGTCTGATTTTAAAATGCCTTCCAAAGGATGAATTTTGAAATTTTAAGTTTTGAGCTGATATATAATTTCTTATGATTTCTATTGTGTGATAGGGAAAAAGGCAACGAAGAAAGTCTTTTGTGACAAAGGTCAGAACTCATGTTATGATGTAAAAAGATGCATTTTTGTCATAAATTAATCTATTACTTTCCTACATAATTTGTAACACAAAAATATGGTAAAATATCTATTTAGGAGTCTTAGACCTTTCCAACGATGTATAGTTTGTCATGATTAGATTAGGATTAATTTGTAATACGGTGAAGTAAACTTCAGCAGTGGATGGTGACAGTTAAGAAGTTAAAAAACATTCAAAATTTTACAGACTTTTGAACGGGTAACAGACTTTACAGACTTCTTATCACTAGATAAGACCCCTCTTCCTTGGCTGG
Source organism: Labeo rohita (assembly GCF_022985175.1). Classification (NCBI taxonomy): domain Eukaryota; kingdom Metazoa; phylum Chordata; class Actinopteri; order Cypriniformes; family Cyprinidae; genus Labeo; species Labeo rohita. The sequence continues at coordinate 11,854,217 of NC_066887.1, read as the reverse complement.
ATTCGTTTACAACTGCATTTGGGATCGTTTGAAGCCGCATTTAAACTGTATTTTGGAAGTTCAAACTCGGGGCACCATAAAAGTCCACTATATGGAGAAAAACGCTGAAATGTTTTCCCCAAAAAACTATTTCTTTACAACATGAACATCTTGGATGACAAGGGGGTGAGTACATTATGTAAATCTTAATTTTGGAAGTGGACTTCTCCTTTAAACAGGCTTGCTTTGATATTTCATGAATGACATCTATCGCCACCGTATTAATCAGCGTGTCTAAACGGAGGTGATATTGCCATGGTGCTTTGTGTCATTCTCAACTAATACTAGCACTGAATGACCTCTAAATCTGAGTCACAGAAATGAATAGCTCTCGTCTCTCCTCAGAGACAGCTCCACATAGCCCAAGCTTCAACTGCATTCAAAAAGTGCAGATTAGATGCACATAATTGCAGACGTGCACTGGAGTCTGGTTACGACCTGAAATCGATTTCACGCGTTTGTTTGTCCTTAGCGCTAACAGTTGACGGTGCCTCTGTGTCCCTGTCCGTCGTTAACCGCTCGTTGTGTCCTTCTCGCCTTCCCTCCATTCACAAGCGGTCCTAAATCCGCCACTATGTGGAGTGTGTATCAGTGTGTGTGTGACGGATTACGGCGAGGCAAAGCACTGCTAAGCCCCTCTATTACTCGCTAATCCCACAGGAGTGTGTACACACGCTCGCGCAGAACACGCTGACGTACTGACAAATAGAGATTGAAGATACACACGCTTGTGATACATAAGAGGCAGAACAACACGCACATGCTCTGAGCAGAGACTGGGTTTGATTTCACATGCATGATCTTTAATAAAGATGGTGATGTGGATGAGACAAGTGCAGTTTAATTGTTCAAGTCAAACTCAATTTGAAATATTCGGAAATATTTTATTTGAATAATAATTTTTATAATACATTTAAAAAAAATTAAGTGTTTATAACTTTTTGAATGCTAAAAATAACAAAAAAATGCATGATTATTACTAGATATCATTAGAATATTATGATTATTATTAGTTATTATGATCAGCATATTACAAAGCAGCTTTGTTTCGAAAATGTAGAAATAATTTAATTGAAGTATTTTCTCTTTATAATAGTTTTTATAATAAATAAGAAATTTTATATATATATATATATATATAATTACGGGATTATTATAACTTTTGGAATGCTAAAAATAACATTACAAAATTCATGATAATTATTATTAGATATTATCATTAGCATATTATTAATTACTATTATGATAAAATTATTATGATCAGCAAAAATTCAATTAAATAAAAAAAAAAAAATAATACATTTGAATTAATTAAAAATTAATTAAATAATAATTTAATCCTGAACTATTTTATCTTATAATCTTTTTATAATCCATTTTTGAAAAAAAAAAAAAAAAAATTAAATTAAATTAAACAAAACATTTTATGATAACAATTATTTCAGATTTTCTTATTTAGTTTATTTGATAAACTGTTGAACTGGTTTATACTGGTATTATTATAACTTTTTGAATGCTAAAAATAACATTACAAAATGTATGATTATTATCATATATTATATAAGCATACTGATTACTGTAAGTTATTATGATCAGCAAAAAAATAATTAAAATTTTTTTTTTTAATTAATGAAAAATTCTGAAATAATTTAATTCTGAACTATTTAATCTTATAATACTTTTTATAATACATTTAAAAAAAAACTTTCTGAATGTTAGAAATTAAACAAAACATTTTATGACAAAGCAATATTAATTATCAATATTATTGATTATATATTATCATCAGCATAATATTGATTACTTTAAGTTATTATGATCAGCAAAAAAATCATTACAATTATTATTTTTTGTTTAATTAATTATGATCAGCAAAAAATCTTTTTTTGTTTTGTTTCATTAATTAAAAATTCAGAAATAATTTCATCTTGAACTATGTTATCTTATAATATTTTTTATAATACATTATGGGGGGGGGGGACTTTCTGAATGTCAAATTTATTTGATAAACTGTTTAACTGGTTTGAACTGGTATTATTATAACTTTTTGAATGCTAAAAATAATATTACCAAATGTATGATTATTATTAGGTATATTATGCTTTATGTTCTTATTAGGTATTATGATCAACATAATATGATTATTGTTAGTTGTTAGCAATGGAGTTGCATGGAATAAGCAAATTGTAAACAAGTAAGAAAAAGATGCATAACGGTATATAAAATATATTATTTATAAATGAATAATAAATAATAGACAGTATTTAACCAAGCTATAAATAACAAACACCTTAAGTGTGTCCACGGACTAGACATTTACACACACCTGACTGGCTTTCTGCTTCAGTGCACCGTCCTCCTGCATAAAAAAAACACCGTAACCGCACGTAACGCAGTCGTACAGCAACACAACCCTCAGAGCTACAGCCCATTATCACGAGCGTACTGCTGTGAAGACCGACCCCTGCATACAAACGTACAGCTGCATCACGCCGAACCTGCAATGACGGAACATAAAAGTGGACCTCCAACGAACACGCGTACACAATATGCACCAAAGCACAGCGTGAGGCCCTGTTCAAAGCCATTCACACACTGTGAACCACGCCGAGAAGTCTTTATGCTCCTGAGAGAGCAGGCCCGCAGGACTCAGGATGGAGGCTCTTTGAATTGAGGCAAAATGGGACGACGTGCAATTGTGTTTGGTGTGGCCTTGTTTGGCTCTGCCGTGGCTCAGCGGTGCCGGCCAAACTAAGACAGACTGAAGGGTTGCTTTGAGGACACTGCTGTGATCCATAACAATACTCACGTCTGCCCACACAGCACAGATTGCCTGATGCCCTGTACGCAGCAGGTCTGGGACACAAAAATGTATTGGAAATGCTAATATATGCCACCCTAATGTATGAATGTCGTTCAAACCCAAGCGGCATATGCAAAGAAATGCGGCTAAACCACTTTTTAATAAATTTAGCCATTTCCTTTATTATGTATTTTTATTATACTGCTTTTAGAAAATAAAGTGTGTCAAAATATATGGGATTATAATTCCAGGGACTATTATTAGCTACATTCTACAGCATTTTAGAAATGATTACATTAATCAAACTCAACCTTCTGTCATTGTACAGACTGACCTTTTGTTTCAGGAAAATATGACGGTTCATAGTGACAAACAGCCTTTCAGGAAACGTGTTGTACATTGCTATTTAGCATTTTGGAATAATAATAAATGTTAAACGAATAAAATAAAATAAAAATATATTACAAAATAAAAAATAAAATAAAAATCAATAAAATAAAATAAAATGAAAAAGTATATTACAAAAAAAAAATCGAACCAAATAAAATTTACAATAAAATAGAATAAAAAAAATCGAATAATAAATACAATAAAATAATAAAAAATAAAATTAATAATATAATAATAAAAATAGTTAAGTTTATTGTACAGTGTTAGTGGTATTTTGGTTTTTATTGCAATTTTTTAACAGCTATATATTCCATTCAATAAAATAAAATAAATTGACATAGAATAGAATAAAATGAGATAAAATTGAATAAAATAAAATTGAATAAAATGAAATAAAAGAGAATAAAATAACATTTAAAATAAAATAAATAAAATAAAAAAGACTAAAATAAAAAATTACAATAAAATAAAATAGAATAAAACTAATTTAAAACATAAAACATCATTTAAATGTAAGTACATAGTAATTAAGGCCAAGTCATATAAAGTGGGAGCAAATAAACATAAATTAAACACAGATATGACTGACATAAGAGTCATCAGAACCTGAAATGACACAGAAAACAAATCGCTGGTCAGGCCTAAATCGTAACACGTGCTGTTATCTCTCGGTGAGATATCTCCCATCCTGCTAGCGCTCTCTTTAGCAGTCCTGTGATCATTCATTCATGACAAATTAAACATTTAGATAACGCCAAGGTAATAAATAGAGGGTGAGAAATGAGTGTGACAGGCCAGTTCCCCACACAGACCACTTCCACCGAAAACAGCCCGAAACCCGAGAGCATGAGAATCACACGACCTGGTGCAAACGAGAAAGACACTATAGAGATAAATACGGCCTGGGCTGGATCGCAATAAACGACCCCTGACGGTGCTTTGACTTTATGTACGAGCGGAACAAATAAACACAGGCTTTTATTCTTGGAGCTCATAAAACACATTTCATGCTTTTCTGTAAGCACCACCAAAGTCATTTTGCGGTATATTTTGACCTTTGCTGTTGCTTAAACATGCTGTGATGTGGGTTGCAAAGCAGGATATCAATGATTATTCATTGTTAGTAATCAGGTCGACAAAACTCCAGCAAATGTCAACACTCAATACATCAGGATTGAGGATGAACGGAAGCTACTAGCAGCAACACTTCTCAGAACATTACTTCACACCGATTGCACGGCTCTCCTTCTCCTTGACCCTGCTTTCAAAGGACGAGATTTTAAAAATAACCTCTATCAACCTGCACGTCGAACAAGTCATTTGTGTTCGTCATGTAATTCACGTAACACGACACTAGCGACTTACGCGTCTTCTGCGCCGAGCTCCCTACCTCTGACCTCGAAGCTCGTGCACGCCAGCACAGGGTCAGCGGGTCACCTTTCACACACGCCACCAAATCCCTGGCCTGCTGGAACTTGTTTGGAGGTATAATATAACATATAATTGGCTTCCAAGAATGAGCCGCAGTCAGAAATCATCCGGGCTGGTAACATGTAACTAAAGTGTTTGAAGATAACATCAGCATTTATGTCTAGTGTGATGGAATGTTAATCCTTGTGAAAACATTTTGTGAATGCAAGTACTAAATTCACACCGTTTGCGTCTGATGTCTAGATTTTCAGCAGTAACAGTTTGACCTTTTGACCCCGTGTGTCAGACATAAGACCTCTGCTACCTGAGAGTAAGAAAATAGTTGTTTGGTTTCAGACGCAGCTTAAAGAAACCACTTCGGTGATTGGAAAAGCAAAAGCAAACATTTGTGCTCTTAAGGATAAATGTGTAAATGTCTGTGTGTATTAAGAACAATATATTATCAGAGCAAGCATTAGTGTATTGTTGTGTGAGTGTATTGTTGTGTGAGTTTCGTTTCCTCGGCAGTCATATTCAAAAAACTCCTCAGACAGTTATTTCCCAACCATGTAAGTACAGCTATCTACTTGAATAGGTAAAGACAGATTAATTAAATCCTAAATTCTGTCATGAAGCTCTAGATGGAGCAGGCCAATGACATTATGCACATAGGGCAACTGATTGGTTCCTTTCGCATCAGCAGACAATGAGCATGCTGCTCAACATTACTCAACTAGTGCTTGCTGTAGCAGTTGCAGCACATTTCAGAAACCCTCCACCTCCCCAGCTCCACCTGGCAAAAATTTTCAGGTATTTTGGATTTTTTTGAAAAACCTACTTTTGCAAACTAGTCCTAGGTTTTTCACCCGATCGGAACCAAACCAGTGCAGAAAGATTCTCTGCAGAGTGAATATCAATAATTATCAAAAAAAAATTAACTTTTGACTCGCCATCACAAAGTGACGCCAAAATGTCCAAAAGGGGCAGGGCCACCTTTAGTAAAGTCTCAGAGCTTGGCCACTTGGTAGCGCTATAAGAGGGAAAAAACATAAATATACATAACCATTTGTCCTATCAACATGAAAATCGCTGTGCACGGTCTTGGTCCAAAGTGCCACAAGTGCCTATAAGGATATCTGAATATCTCAAAAAAAAAAAATGGCCGCCATTAAAGTTTGAGCACCTATTAGACAAGTTTAACGATGGGGCCAATCAGAACGAAATTCGTGGGCCTGTTTGACTCACGGCCCCAAAGGTCTGTGAGAAATTTGAAAGAAATCAGCCACTGAAGAGCCACTGGATATCGCATTTTTTAGGGAACGTAAACGATTGTATATTGCGCAGATTTTTGCACATACACACCACATTTGTATTACATGATAGAACTCCTCAGTCTGGACAACTTTGCTTCTAGAACCATCGTATGTTAAATCGTATGTTCGCTACTTTTGCGAACTAGTCCTAGGTTTTTCGCTCAGTCTGGAAAAAAACACTGCAGTACAATTCTCTGGACATTCTAGGTCAATAGTTATCAATAAAATGTTTAAATTTACTCTTTGGAAAGCTATAATGTGATCGTTTAGAGAAGGGACCTGTCCAAATTTACACAAAATCCTATAAAGCCTAAAGGAAAACTCAAAACTTCACGAAAACCTGGTGAGCACATGCACAGGTGATTCTTAACAAGCATGCAAAGTTTTCAGGAGATCACACCACAGCTGGAGCTATAACTGTTAAAAAAAATTCTAAACACTGTATTTCTATGGTAAAGGACCTCAAATTGCAGAAAGTGAATACATTCACAAATACATTCCCATCGTACAACTGACTTCCTGATTCTGAACAACTTTGCTTCTAGGACCATGGCTAGGGCTGGGTATCAAGTTCGATACTTTCTAGGCACCAACCGAAATACCTTGATATTATAGAGTATCGAAAAACCTCTTGGCGTTCGGTACCAAATTTCAATACCTAAGTGGTTAATCTCATCAACGTCAATGTGCCAATAAGCCTGCAGCGCTAGGTGTGTTCGACTAGAAGCGGCGCCGCACAGATTGATTAGTGTTTGACATCCACAAAAGCGATCCGAAAGCATATGAAGCAGTCTGCTCACTATAGCTCTCTTTGTCCTGCGCAGAGCTGTGACAAAGTCGAACACACCTGCTAGTTTACACCGGTTACACTCACACGTGAGGCTGTAGCGTGAAAGCGTCACAACTCCTTTAGATATAAGACTATGTTTACACTGGTGTGTTTTTGTTTAAAAAATATAAATGATCCTCATTCATTCTGGCATTTCAGAAAAGATCTCTGTCCATACTACACAACCGAAAGTGTGCGTCACGTGGTCATTCATGCACACTGTAGCATGATGCTACAGAAGACAATAAATAAGATTTATATTCCGCTTCTACTCTGAACTCAATTTAAACCACCAGCAAGTGTTTGTAATAACTTCTGTTTGCCGTCTAATGTGTGTTTTGGCCATGTAATGTTGTTGAAATATGTTATATCGAAAGGTAGTAAGGGCATCCCTAAAATAGCCCATGTGACATCACTGGTTAAACAGTAATTTTATGAAGCTATAATAATACTTTTTTGTATGCAAAGAAAACAAAAATAACATCTTCATTCGACAGTTTCTTCTCTTTTGTGTCAGTCTTTGCTGCATGTTCATGAGTACCTCAATGCATAAAATGTCTATAAAAATATCTTAATTTGTGTTCTGAAGATGAACGAAGGTCTTACGGGTTCAGAACGACATGAGGGTGAGTAACTAATGACAGAAATTTTATTTTGGGGTGAATTAACCCTTTAAGACCAAAAACATATTTTTACAAGTGACTGCCATTCAGAAAACCTCAACATTGCCATACTGTTTCAGTCAGTCAGCCACTATCATAATATTCCTTAATTTGATTGCCAGATCCCTGCTGATTCCCACTCCTAGGTCAAAGGTCAAGTGAATTTCAAGTTCATTTCTGGGAGAGCAACATCACAGCATGCCGGAGAGCTGACTGTTTATTGCTCTGACCTTCTTTCAATGTCCCAGAACCTTTGACTTCCAAGCGGCTCCAGCGAATGAGGGCCAATGTGCTGAAAGACATGTTCATGACAGCAGCGAATGTGGTTTGTGTTATTCTGAATCTCTTGAGCTGCCATTCAAAAGAGAAAGATGGAAAATAGACGTTTGATACATGTCTGTGTGTGAATGTTAGAAATTAAGAGGTGAAAAGTGTGCGAACAGGTGTGAACGGGTACATCTACGCGGACGCTTGGACTCCAAGGTGCTTTTGTGTTTATGCTAGTAATTTATTTATTCTCCCTCTTTCTAGAAAGCGCTCCGCTGAGATCACGGTGTGAAAGGACACAGTTTTAAGTGCTGAGGGGGAGAGGGACTCAGGCACAATGGAATGCCACTGCTACTCCTGCCAAGAACACTTTTCCCATGCGCCCGGGAGCCAAGACTTCCCCCAACAGCCAAGAATAGCACTGCTGTCCTCGCACACTCACCAAACTCTCACACACACACTAGGGAAACACAAGGCCGGGTTCTGCAGCACCCGAGCTTCAAAAGAGTCATGTGTGCAAGACACACTCCTGACACAACATTAAAATGATTTAAATTACACTCCTAAAAATAAAGATTCTTCATTTGAATTGATGGTTCCATGAAGAACTTTTAACATCCTATTGTGCCAAAGGTTCTTTATAGTGTAAAAAGGTTAAAACGATTAAATATTATTATCACTATTAGAGATGTTCACTGAAAGGCTCTTCTAAGGCATCACTGTGAAAACTTCCATTTGGAATCTTATGAACAGTGAAGAGATACAAAGATGACAGGTGACTGGCTTAAAGGGACAGTTCACCCAAAAATCATCTACTCACCCTCATGTCGTTCCATCCTTTCTTTCGTGGAACATAAAAGAATATCTTCTTGTTCATACAGTGAAAGTCAATGGGGTCCAAAATAAAGAAATACAGCACATATAGATTTGGAATAACATGAGGGTCAGTAAATCATGACAACATCGGCTATCCCTTTAATGTTTTCATAAGCACATCATACTTTGATCTTGCAGATCCTCCGTATGTTTATAATGACATAACACTATCTAAATGGACTTTGATGCATTCCGATGCAATCAAGACATCAATTTGTCATCCATTTGGGCTCATTTTTTAAAAAAAGAAGTCTTTTGAGAACTAACCAATGGGAAAAACACATCGCCGAGCCCCACCTTTGCCATATTAACACTTAACAGAAGATTAGGACGTGCAGAACGCATTAGGAAGCGCGGCAGCATGAGTGTGATGAATTGCTATGCTTCACCACGCGCACTAAGAGGGCAGTGACCTTTAACTGGAGGAGAGCTTTTACTCTAAAAGCCCATGATTGGTTAGAGGAGCTACTGGCATAGTAGAGCTGTCTGAGATGAAAAACAGTGAGCGAGACAGAGAAAAAAATCAGACAGAAAAGTACTCATTTTCAATCGTCTCCATTAATTACCCTCAAATGAGCTCATATCAAGCCTTTTCACAGACCTACCCGTGAGCGTCTGACAATTTGTCTCTCGTTCCCTGAGTTTTTGAGTAGTCATGCACCGATATATTGGTTGGGCTAATTAATCGCCTCGTATTTGGCCAGTTTGAGATTATAACTGCATCTGCTGCTAATACATTTTTGTAATTGCCCTTGTGTCTGTTTCAGTATCTACCATCAGCCTTCTCAGTGATTAATGGACTGATTTAATACATCTTTTTAGAAATCTATTATAAGGCCACTGAAATGTTTTTAGCCAGCTAAAAACGCCTACTGCTATGATACGGAATCTCTGTGGAAGTGTCTAATTTCGCAGATAGTTTGTTTTTGAATATAAAAATGTTGACACAATTTGAAGTACTTGCTTTGGTCTGTGTTTTAAATGATTTGGTTCCATTGTTGTGCTTCTTGTTGTCATAGTACAAGCAGGATGTGGCGGTTGGTCAGTCTGGAATTAGTCCCGCCCATCCTCCACTGTGACTGGATGGTTGACTAAAAAGTGACAGTGATGAGTGTTGTGCTTTACCCAAAGTTAAACATTCTTCAACTCTGGGTATCAGGAAAACCACTCAGCGTGAAAAAAGCCTTCAGTGCCTCGTCACACTCCTGGCGTTTTAAAAAATGCAGCACTCCCACTGAAAACAATTAAAAACGCTAGCCGCAGGTAAAAACGCTTTGGTGGACATGAGCAAAAAGCTGAACTGAAAAAATTAACATTAATTGGTATGTTGTAGCTCAAGCAGCATGAACTCCACAAGCTTTTATAAAGCATTCTGATTATATTACACAGAATTCTATCCACTGTATTACAACTTGGCCAAAATCTTCAAACTTTTTGTTTATGTGAAGGCTTAAATGTAAAGCAATGGGCAAAAAAGACGCCCACCTGCTTGTGCATGCTTGTAGCAGCAGTTTAATCCTAAACATTAAACAAACGTGATATATGTATTCCAAATTTACAGTATTTCGCTTTACTTTTTTGGCACAAAAAACTATTACTTACAATAATAAGAAAGAAAAAAAACATATAAAAATTCTCTCTCTCTCTCTCTCTCTCTATATATATATATATAAAATGTATTAATAAATAATTTCTAAAATACCTCTAGCAGATAAAAATAATAATACAATGTAAAATTAATTAGAAATAAAAATATTTAAAATAATTTAAATTCCATATTTATTTATAAATAATTCATTAATTAATAACATCTGGTATACATTTAGCAGATATATGCATTTTAAATTTACAGTCTTTACAGTTTTCTCTCCACTTTTTCAACACAAAGTAATAAAAAGAATAATACATGTAAAATTAATTACAAATAAAAATATTTAAAATCATTTAAATTCTATATTTATTTATAAATAATTTATTAATTTATCAAATCTGGCGTACATTTAGCAGATATATGCATTTTGCATTTTCTCTCCACTTTCAATAACTGTAATAATAATTTACGTAAAATTAATTATTAATTAATATTCATATACACTGCCATCAAAAGTTTGGGATCAGTAAGATTTTTAATGTTTTTAAAAAAAGTCTTTTATGCTCATCAAAGTTCTATTTATTTGATGAAATCTACAGAAAAAAGTACAAAACTATAAAATATTATTGTAATTTAAAATAACATTTTTCCATTTTAATATATTTTAATAAAATATAATTATAAATATTTCTGTGATGTCGTGCTGAATTTTCATCAGCTAGTACTCCAGTCTTTAGTGTCACATGATCTTTCAGAAACAATTTCAATATGCTAATTTATTATCAATACTGAAAACAGTTTTTGCTTTTTAATTTTTTTTTTTGGAAAGTGATACTTTTTTTTCAGGATTCTTTGATGAATAAAAAGTTAAAAAGAAATATAAATATCTTCTAACAATATCAGTCTTTACTATCACTTTTGATCAATTTAACACACCATTGCTGAATAAAAGTATAAATTTCTTTTAAAGTTTTTAGTCAACTAATGTCAACACTGATAATAAATCAGCATATTAGAATGATTTCTGAATGATCATGAGACACCAAAGCCTGGAGTAATGATACTAATATTCAGCGTTGCATCACAGGAATAAATTCTATTTTAAAGTAAATTAAAATAGAAAACCACTACTTTTAAATTACAATTATATTTCACAATACTACTATTTTTTCTGCATTTTTAATCAAACAAACACAGCCTTGATGAGCAGAAAGGATTAAGAAACATTAAAAATCTTACTGATCCCAAACTTTTTCACTTTTTATATAAGCAACAGCACTACCTTTTCAAAACGATACTTCAAATCCTCCATACATAAATCTTTGCACCACAACGTATATTACACCAGCAGGGGGCACTTAAGGGATTCATTCACAAATCAGAAAAAAACAGCACAAAAAGAACAAAAAAAACAAGAGAACAAAAATTCACGCACATTAAACTAGTAGACTGTGTCTACACTCTCAATAACACGGGCCTGTTCACATACACGCACATATTTCACACAAACACGTGTATAATTTGCTAATGAGACGCTTAACCGCTGTCTCCTAAGCTGTTGCACGTGCACATGGCAGTGTGTGAGCATGCTACAGTAAACCTGCATGTTACAGTACGCCTGCGACCGACCGTGCTTCAAGCATGAATCATTAAAGCAATGTTGTCCCAAGCGGCTTACGCCAGCTAGCTTTTTCCTGGAGGTGTTTTACGTGAAAGCGCGGCTTTCAGCCCCAGCTGTGTTGTTTGGTAAACAGCCCTGTTGCTAGGCAGACCTGCATTATTGCTCCACCAATCAGCGCCTGATTTGACGTGTGAGTAGGACACAGCTTAAGCAAGAGTTATTTTTACAATTGCGCTCCAGATAATGCCTCAGCACGAGTAGTAAAATGTAGAATTAAAGGTCAATGCTATCAAAAGGCGTACGTGTGTGTGTGTGTGTGTGTCTTGTTGTCTTACCTCATTCAATCGCCTCCAGTGTTTCAGTGAGTGTTGCGGCCCATTGAAGTCGTTACAATCCCAACGCGACTCGTAGTCTCAGCGCAGGCCTCCAGCACAGCCTGCGGACACACACACAAACACAAACACACATATATTACTCAATAACACAGAGCCTGTGCAGTCACAAACAGGACACCTTCCTACCCTTGAATCCCCGTCCTGTCCTGAGGCCGCGAACTAAGCGCTGAGCGAACATGATCCACATACAGATGCACTCAGGTGCATTTACTCCCATACTACTGCAACTCTGTCATCTTGCAGCTCCACTCCCTTCAGACGCTCACAACACAGAACGGACCGCTATGGAAACCGAGTAACAAGACAACACAAAGGCGGAGGTGTGGGTGTACAGTGAGTGTGCTCTTTAAATAAAGACGGTCCTCGTTAGAGCTGCTCTCAGATCAGCGCGCAGGACGCGCCGTATAGCTGCTGCTAGACTTTGTTTGGTTTCTTTCAGTAACCACCTGCGGTATTCCATAAGGCATAAAGCGGGAATGACATCACATCCCTCAACTCCCAGAAGCGCAGATCTTAGATCAGTATTCGGGAGTAGAACTCGGCAGCACAGATTGCAGATTGCGGAGAGGAAGCCGTGTATCATTCATCTCTGGGGCATTACGTGAGAAATAAACTGTTGCCTTCAGAGGATTAGATAGCAGCAATCTATTTCCAAGTGACATGCCCTCTGCTTATGTAGCATTTGTGTTGCAACTAGGGATGTGCAAAAATATTTTTAAAAGTTGACTAGTCAACTAATCTCTCCTAACTGGAAGGCCTGTATAAAAGGCTGATTTCAGGTTCACTACAGCCTAATTTGAGCAATTCTTAGTGTTTGCAAACATGCAAAGAGTAAGGAGGTCACCAGATGCTTTTTATAAAAAAAAAAGGACTGTTTTTTACTAGACATGGATTTAAGTCCATGTGTGGTCGTTTTGAGATCATCTACTGTACGTGGTAGTTTAAACCTGAATGCTGTCTAAAATTACTTTTCGCAGATACATTCATTTCAAATCTTTCTACTACTACTACTACTACTACTACTACTACTACTAAATGTAAAATTGATTAAAAAAAATCAAATAAAAAATATATTAAATAATTAACTAAATTATATATCTAAATATTATTTAGTAATACATAATTTATAATACATTGTATTAAGATATGCATTTCAAAATTAAGACTTTCTTAAAAAAGAAAAATTAGTTACTTTTTTAAATAAGTAAAAAAAACATAGAAAATATAAATATATATTTATTAATTACAGAATTATATATTTGTTTATATATAATGTTAATACATAATGTATCATATATTTTATTAGATATATACATTTCAAAATTAAATCTTTCTCTACACTTTTTCACCATTAATAATAATAATAATAATAATAATAACAATAAAGTAATTTAAACAAATAATTTCCAAAACTTTTTTAAATTACTATCATATATTTATTTAAATATAATTTATTAATATATAATTTAAGATAATTTAAAAAGATATATACATTTTAAAATTGAGACTTTGTAAAATTAAATGTAAATAAATAAATTAAAACCAATTAAAAATGTATAAAATAATTTTAATAAATTATATATTTATATATTTATACATATTAATACATAATTTATTATACATTTTATTATATGCATTTCAAAATTAAACATTTCTCTACACTTTTCACCATGTAACAATAATAATAATAATAATAAAGTAATTTAAACAATCAATTCATTACAAAAAAAATAAAATAATTAATATTATATATTTATTTAAATATAATTTATTAATATATAATTTATAAGATTTTTTTAAAGATATATGCATTTCAAAATTAAGTTTTTCTAAAAATGTAAAATTAAAATAAAATAAAATAATTTTAATAATTTATAGATTTACAGTATAAATTGTTTATATATAATGTATGAATATATAATTTATCATATATTTTATTAGATATATGCATAAATCTTTCTCTTTATCCTTTCACTGCATAATAACAACAACAACAACAATAATAAAGCAATTTTAAAAAAATCTAATAATTACAAATTTAAAATAATTTATATTATTTAAATTATATTTATTTACATATAATTTATTAATACATAATTTATTTTCAAATATATATGCTTTTTAAAATTCAGTTTTTCTCAAAAAGTAAAATTAGTTTAAAAAAATTAAAAACAAATTTATATATAATATAATATAATATATAAAGTATTAATACATAATTTATAATATATTTCATCAGATATAAAATTATCAGCAAAATAATTACAATAATAAGAAACCAAAAATAATTATATAATTCTGTACTTTCGTTATCTACATGCGTTTTCAAATTTGCAGTCTTTCTCAACACCTTTGGAGCCCCAATGTCACCCATCGCCTAGCTACACCAAAAAAGCAGGTTTTATGGCTTGAGTTGTGATGCTAATGAGGAAGAGGAGAGGTCATGGTTTCATGTCAATGTCATTTTGTGCTTTCTTTGCGGTGATTAACAAGTATACACTTCTGCAATATCGTCCAATTCTGCAGATTAATTATCCTCTGTACTGCTTTGGCAACATTGTATTTTGGCAGACGTGCTGATAAAGCATCATTGATGAGAGAGATAGAGGAGCGAGAGAGAGACCAGACAGATGGTCGCAGCGGGTGGGTGCAGTAAAACTTGTGACAACAGCCATTAGTGCTACAGGAGTCTGAGACCGAGGACAGATAGTGGGATGTGTGAACATGTGAACGAGGGAGAGAACGACTGAGAAACCTAAACGCAACAGAGGAGAAAACCAAGACATAAGTGCTATAGACAGTCAACACAACATGATATGTAGACATACAGACCACGCTCTGGTATTTCCTATGTCTTCCAGTTTCCTATGTGCTAGAGAAGTCTTGGTCTTATAGTAGATGATTCATCAGTGTGTGTTATTTATGTGTTACATGTTGATACCAATGCACCAAAATTAAACACTTTACAGATTGAATATCCTACCTCAAAATGCCTCTAATCCACAACTCAGATGAGCTTGAGAGCGCTGCTACGAGCACAGCGTGAATGATCAATCTAACCCAGAGTCATGAGGAGATTGCATTACTACAGTGAGAAAATTATTCAGCAATAGGTAACCAAGCATGATACTAATTCTAACGAATCTATTGTGAATTTCCAGAAATCAGAGGTTAAAATTAAATCCTGTGACTGCATGGTTATATCAGATCCATTCAGCTGTTTTAGTATGAGAACAAAAAAAAACTTGCCTCAAAACACTATTACTGGCACTTTAATTCCTTTTTCTTCTTTCATGTGTCACATGCTTGCGGTTGTGGCCACAAGTCATAAACAGCAATGGGGTAATTCTGCAAGCTCAGTCTTTATATGAGACACAGCCCACGCTGCCAGCATCATTTAAACATTTCCCTGAATGTCACTTCCTTTAAAATTACTATCAGCTCTAGCTCTAGGAGGCCTAGCTGAGGCCTTGGTGTTGGGTAAACAAGACTCAGAATCACTCAGGTCAGTGTTTAAGGTGACGTTAGGGGTGTGCAATAATGAAAAAAATTGAGTTTTGTCAATAATGATAACTAGAAGATATTTTGCTAATTGTGTTATTGTGCTGTTTTTTTTTGCCAGGTTTAGAATTGCTGACATATCAAAGCTTTTGATATTCTTTATATTTTGTACAGAAATGACCTTTTATGGGCCTTTTTACCTTTATAAGGCCTATTTTTTACAAACCTAATTAAATGTATGCATCATCTTTTGTGTCAAATTCAATAAAAAAAATGTATTAAATAAATTTAAATTTATTTACTACAAGAGTATCAATAAAATTTGTGTTTGCAGTGCAGATGTGGCACAGAATCAGCATCTGAAGTGGTGTTTGGATGCATTTACACAGACTGTTTAATGCAGGACATGAATGCATTTGACCTGCAGCTGCAAGTGTATAATTAATGTTTTGATGTTTTAAAAAATAAATGTTGAATACTGATATTCGAAATGATTTGGGGGGAAAAAGGGAAGATGTTCTTTAAATATAAACCTAAAATCGGCAGTAGGTGGTGGCAAATCACTGCATGAATGAGTCACTGAGTCATTCATTCGACCGATTTGTTCAAACAGCTGATTGATTCTATTTTCTAGGGCTGCCCTCGAATAAAGATTTTAGGCATTCATTTTAATCATTAGTCGACTATTCACACGTTTATTAATAAACCATTTAAATCATAATAATGAGGCTTTAATTGCCTTCGCAGTCTAATAAGCGCTCAAGCGCAAGCATAAAGCTTGCCACAGTGCACTGGCAGAAGTAATGATTTTATGAATGTGTCAGGGAAAAACAGAAAGCTGCATTAACTTGAGTATAACTTGAGTTTTGGAGTTCGTGCTCAAGTTCATAGAGACTGAGATGGCAGAACGCGCATCCTGTTTGCTTTCATTATTTTACAAAAGCACAATGTTTTGTACTTATCGTGAGTGCACACAAATAAACTTTCCGCACTCCACAAAGACACTTAAATAGCGCACATTTTTCTAGGTTAACGTTAGATTAAGCAGCCATGTAAAGTTTCTACTACTTACATATTTCAGATGATATGCCATATTTGAGGTCAATGAATGACAGGTGAGCATTTGTATGTCCTGCCCGATGCGTTGTATTAGGCAACCACATAGACCAGCTGTTAACGATCTGTCCGTCACAAACTGCACGACTACGCTACTTCCTGTGAATTTTTTTTTTCTGCGACTAAGTGACTAATAAAATTTTGGTTGACCAAGCCTCTTCTTGTCAACTAACGGTTAGTTGACTATTAGGGGGCAGCACTACTATTTTCGTTGAAGAAATACAGCAAAAACAAGAACGGTTGTGTTTAAAATGTAAGTCACTTAATATTCATTTCTTTACTGAGCTGTTCATCAAATCAATATCACATTTGCAATGGTGAACCGTGAATATTTTGAAGAAAACGTCACTCTTCATGTGATTTTAACTATATTAGATCATATAAATAGAATGTTTTTACGACACGTCATCAATCGGCCATACTGGCGGCACAGAATGTAAACAATGCCACTGAACCGAATGAAATTCGCATATTTTGCTGATTATTGCTGCTGAAACTGGTCAGTTGTTATCTTGTTGTGGGCTGTAATAATTGAGAAAAATATCTGGAGTAGTATACACTGCCAAAAGTTATAACAAATCCAGGAGAAGAGTGCAAAAAACTGGCTGGGGAACAAAAGGCTTTTGTGGTTGGTTAAACTGAACCAGGATTTCCAGAGCAAGAATCTTGACAACATTCATGTTTGTAGGCGAAATACTAGGCTAATATCTTAATCAGTACTGCTCGTATGTATCTTTACCACCTATTAACTTCTGTTTGTCAAAATATTGCGCCCTTTCCTACAAACTAAGACTGTCTCTATATGATTTAGCAGCTTCCACAAGTTTTTTTTCCATGGTTTAGACTGCATAAATTAGCAGAACAACATATTCAGTAGTACATCAACCGTGCAATCCATGCTGTTGTTTACATCTGAGTATCGCCAATATAACCTACCAGTCTACCGCCAGTCAAACCTACATTCACGTAGTGTATGTGTGGGTGTGTTTTTGTTTGGCTTTTCCTATATGCTTGATAATGCTTGATAATGTCTTATTCTTCAGCGCCTATGGGCGAGACTTCAGGTTCATTAGCCGCTATAGGGAAATAACAAGAAGAATAACAACGAGCAGTAAACAGTAAAATAGTTTTTACTACAAACTAGTGTGTTTATAATTAAGAGAATACAATAAAATAATATGGTAAAACACCAATTTGCAATATCAAGTAGCAAAATGAGCCGTTTTGTACAGCTAAAAATAGCTGGACGCAGATAAGACCAGAAGCCAGAGCCATAAAATTTACAAATGGCTCACCCACTCTTACAGAAAAATAAGGTGGGTTTATCGCATACCCGTAAGTGATGTATATGTAGAATGAGAAAACACAACAAGATGACGTACTTACAGCATCTACTAATGTGCAGTTGTCATCCAAACATTGACTTGTTTGGTGTGGTTTAACACATGTAATTTCTACTATACTATTGTGGGTTGTACCACACTTCTAAGAAA
Source organism: Labeo rohita (assembly GCF_022985175.1). Lineage (NCBI taxonomy): Eukaryota > Metazoa > Chordata > Actinopteri > Cypriniformes > Cyprinidae > Labeo > Labeo rohita. The sequence goes on along the minus strand of NC_066887.1, from coordinate 11,835,911 downwards.
TGACATATTGCTTCCTTTGTACAGTGTGTTTCAGAGGTGACACATTGCCTGACAGATGGACAGACATACTGGAATGAGAACTTATTTTATCATTTTCCCACAGAAGTCCTTTCAAACCTCTGTGAAATATCTTAGCACCTCAGGCCAACAATGTTTCATACTTTATCAAGAGTCTTGAAGTACAACTGGGTCTCTGAGACGGTTAACATTTATAACTAAAACAAAGACCAGATATAGATATAGGAAGTGACACTAAGAGGAAACTAATTTTTTCAATTCCACATTTTTGCCACTAGCAGAAATGAAATGAAGTTGCTGTATCTTCTCGGTTATCACTCACCAGATCTTAGTCAGAATCAGATAGGGCTCAGATCACATCAGCAGTGGTGAATGCATATCTGCTTTTTGCTCTTTACTAACCGCTCTTTACTAACACATTTCAACAGCAAGCCTATAAATTAAACCACACTAAGTAACTCATATTGCACTGTCAATATACTGTCTTGAACGCGTGCTGAAGACTGACACGGAAGAGAAGAAATTGTTGAATAAAGTCATTGCACACAAAAGTATTCTCGTAGCTTCATAACATTACAGTTGAACCACTGATGTCACAGAGTATTTTAACAATGACCTTCCTACTTTTCTGGGCCTTGAACGTGTCAGTTGCACTGCTGTATATGCAGGGTCAGGAAGCTCTTAGATTTTATCAAAAACATTTTAATTTGTGTTCTGAAGATGAACGAAGGTCTGAGGATGAGTAATTAATGACAGAATTTTCATTTTTGGGTTAACTATCCCTTTAACAACCCATCAGAACACTTCAACTGCACAACAGCAGCCTGGCAACAATCCAAAACACCCTAACAACCACATAACAATGCATTAACAGTTCAAAACACTTTAGAAACTACATAGCAACCAACCCACAACACCCTAGTACCATGTCTGTGAATTTTTCACTTCAGAACGTAGTTATTTATACCTACTGTTTTAGGAGGTTCAAAACGAAACTGACTAGGTATCACCTTCATCGTCTAAAGGTTCAGCTTTTATTCTAATGCTGTTTTGCGCTCAGTCTCAAAAGCCCTGATCGTATCCCCTTAACGCCACATGGGAAATTTCAAATCAGACTGGAGGAAAATGATTAATACAGACATATCTCAGATATCTAATATTGCCAGCAATGCAACATACTCAGGCATGCAAGCGCACACAAACAAGATCCCTATTCCCTGTACCTGTTTAGGGTTCCTAAAACAAGTTTGTATTCTCGTGCAAGTCTGCTCCACAAAGTCCATTTTAGAGTAGAGTAGAGTAGTGTATGTGTGCGTTACACAACACAGTGCAGCGTGTAAGGTTCCCATGAGCAGATATAGGACAAGCAGTAAACCAATACCATCCTTGTAGCGGAGCTCGGTTAGCGGGGAAAGAGACAGAATGTAGAAAGAGAGGGAGAGTAAAGAACAGAGAGGATGATGGGGGACGACAGATCAAGAGGATCCAGGAAGGTTTAGGGGAGAACGACGGCTTTGCAGGGAGCTTTAAAGGGATAGTTCACCCAAAAATGAAACTCACCTGCAAGCCATTCTAGATGTATATGACTTTCTTCCTTTAGATGAAGATAATCGGAGACATATAAAAAAAGTCTTGGCTCTTTCAAGCTTTATAATGGCAGTGAATGGGTGTTGAGATTTTGAAGTCCAATAAAGTGCATCCATCCATCATAAAAAGCACTCCACACAGCTCCGGGGGGGTTAATAAAGGCCTTCTGAAGCAAATCAGTGAGTTTGTGTAAGAAAAATATTTATATATATATTTAAAACTTTATAAACCATAATCTCTAGATTCTGCTAACTGTCATACGCGTGTTGACGAGAGAGTGGCGTTTCAGCGGATGACGTAGGACGTAGGCATAGCGTAAGCTATAGCTCTGGTTTTGTTTACAGCAAAGGAAAACCAAGCTAACCAGCTAAACCTCTTAGCTTATATCAAAATCCTCCAACATTTTCTTCACAAATCCTTGTTTTGTACTTCTAATTCGTGACCATTATTTTGTTTTGCTCTGTCCTCTGGGCTTCCGCGTTCGCCATTTCCATCCACTGGTACGTCGCTCTCTCGTGAACGTTTGTATGACAGTTAGCTGAAGCTAGAGATTACGGTTTATAAACTTTTGAAGATATTTTTCTTAGTCAAACACATCGATTTGCTTCAGAAGGCCTTTATTAACCCCCTAGTGCTGTCTATGTCTTTTTTATGATGGATGGATGCACTTTATTGGACTTCAAAATCTTAACAGCCATTATAAAACTTAGAAGAGCCAAGACATTTTTACTGTAACTGCAATTGTATTAGTCTGAAAGAAGAAAGTCATATACATCTAGGATGGCTTGAAAGTAAATCATTCAGGTAATTTTCATATTTGGGTGAACTATCTCTTTAATTGTCTATACTACCCTATAAACTGTCGTGACACTCATCTGTGTGAGGAAGGAACAGAGTCAACTTTTTTTTTTACAGCTACCAACAGTGAGAGTATTGAAAAAGTTTTATATTTCACACTTTGGTGGCAGAAATATTACCCATGTAAAAGGAAGCAAAGTAAAACCTTTAAAACTTATGTTTTAATACATTTTTGCCTCAGATATATGTGAGTCACAACAGATGACTCAGCATAAGCAGATTGGAAAGATTGTTTGTATAACTTGAAACTCTGAAATTACGCAAGTGATGCAAATATTTTAACAGACAAGATGCATGACTACTTTTATGATACATTTTTGCAACCTTTTTAAAGCTTGAGAGCTTAGGCTCCTATTCATATAAGTACCAACCAGCAAGATTTTTCAATGTTTTTGAAAGAAGTTTCTTATGCTGCATTTATTTGATTAAAAATTCTGTAAAAACAGTGATATTGTAAAATATTATTACAATTTAAAATAACTAATTTTTTACTTTAATATACTACAGACCAAGAATTGCCATTGCATAATATTAATATATTTTTAAATGATTAATTTGATATTGCATGTGATGACAAAGCTGAATCTTCAGCAGTCATTACCTCAGTGTCACATGACCTAGCAGAAATCATTTTAATATTTGCTGATTTACTGCTCAAGAAACATTTCATATTATTATTAAATGCTGAAAACAGCTGCTTAATGATTTCATGGAAACTGAAACACACTTTTCCCAGGCAATCTTTCTTCTTATGAAGAAAGTTAAAAATAAACAGTATTTATTTGAAATAAAAATCTTTTGAATCATTATAAATGTCACTTTGAATCAATTTAATGCATCAATGCAATGCTATTCATTCATTCATTGTACTGACCTCAGACTCTGAATGCTTGCATGGAAAAAATATAGTTTATAGTTTTCAAAATTTCTCTGTTCAAGAGACAAACCTGTGTGTATTCATTCTGAAATGTATTGAACAGGCCTAATCAGACCTATTAGATAATACAAAGGCATTCTGATGTCAAATCAAGCCATTTACATTCTCACATAATGATGCATGAATGCCTCATACCGCTGTCATAAGGTGCACCATATGCTTTGCACACAGAGTAATCACGGTGCTTTTCTTCTACAGATGGAAGTGGCATAGCAGACACCATCTCTTTTTTCTCACTGGACAGAGAGGAAACAAGATGGAGTGTCTCAAAGGAATTCAGCAGCAGGTGTGTGTGTGCGTGCATTAGAGGACAGCAGGCTGAAAGCCTTCCTTCTTTCAACCTATATGAAATCCAGCACACACACACACGGCAGCGCAGTGAGCATGCTCAGTCGCTCGCTTCATTCAAGGTCAGCGCTGAGAGGCAGGTGATGACATCATTACTACAGAAGCTCTGTTATTTCAGCAATCAATAGAGAAGCAGCAACGAGTTCATCTCAGCTAACGCCAGATGGCTGGAGCCACCCAATGAGAATCCGCTCCCTAAATACACATATATATCCCACAAAGTGCAAGCAGTCGTGCAGCGAGTGGCTGCGTTTGTAATGATGAGAAATGACTTCACACAGACTCTGTACTGAGGGATGCTCCCTGTTTCCACAGCAATATTACAGTCTATTCATTCCACCATTTAACATAATGAGACAGGACTAGCTTATTCAGCCAGGGAAAAAGCAATATTTATACATGAAACAAGCGCAGAAAAACCAGTGACTCATAGTGGAGGACGGATGTCTCGGTGTAATATTAATGGAAGACGACTGGCTTGTACACTGTAATATTATTTAATAATGTGCCTTACAGGTCTGGAAGTATTTGTTTGAGAAGACCATATTATGGGGTGCTGAATGTAAAAGAAAAAGTGCTATAAAAATATTTTGTCAGATTCAGAGGAAATAAAAACTGTTAAAATTTGCCACATTTACTCTCTAAAAAATGCTGGGTTAAATACAACCCAGCACTGGGTAAAATATGGATTATTAAATGTTTAGCCCAATCTTCTGGGCAGTTTTATTTAACTCAACTATTGCTTAATATGACTATATGGCTGGCTTAAAATGAACCCAAAATAGGTTGTAAATTAAAAATCAGACACATAATTACTGGAGGCATCAGCAATCATTAAAAGGTGAACATTTATTAATAAGCAATTTAAAAAAAGTGTATTAATTAATTATTTATTCAACTTATTAATAAATGCTAATTTATTGAACATTTTAATAAATGTTCATTTCCAACTCAATTTTAGGTTCATTTTAAGCAAAGATTGTTTTTAACCCACATTTTTAGAGTGTAAATTTCCCCAAAAAAACAAATGCTTAAAGGCGTTAATACTACAACAATATAACATTTTTAATATTATACTAAAAAAAAAAAGATTTAAAGGGGGCCATTTTACTAAAAATGATCCATTATCATATAACAGAAACAAATATGTACAATAAAAATATGTAAAAGACTTTCAAAGTAATATGCTAAAATATGAAAGCCAGTAAACTTCAGTCAAAACTGTTTTTTAACTAAGTATTAGACCATACCCATTTGCCGACCTTCGCCAAGAATAAATTATCATTTAAAAACCTTAAAATAATAATAAGTTATTTTGAATTGTAATTATATTTCAGAATCTTACCGGTTTAATGCATTTTTAATTGAATAAATGCAACCTTTGGTAACATAAGAGACTTCTTTGAAAAACATTAATCAAATCTTAGCAAAGCAGTGTGGATTTAAGATTATGATTTATATTAAAGCATAAATCTGTCATGAAAAATAAAACTTAAATGAGCCATTTTTGTATTGCTCATTATTTTACATCCACCACACCATACACTACCAGTCAAAAGTTTTTGAACAGTAAGATTTTTAATGTTTTTTAAAGTAGTCTCTTCTGCTCACTAAGCCTGCATTTATTTGATCCAAAGTACAGCAAAAACAATGCAATTTGTAAATATTTTTACTATTTAAAATAACTGTTTTCTCTATTTGAATATACTGTATTTTATAATATAAAATGTTATGTGTCATTTTATTCTTGTGACTTCAAAGTTGAATTTTTAGCATCATTACTCCAGTCACATGATCCTGCAGAAATCATTCTAATATTCTGATTTGCTGCTCAAAACACATTATTATTATTATTATTATTATTATGTTAAAAAAACATGAGTAGAATTTTTTTCAGGTTTCTTGGATGAATAGAACGTTCAGAAAAACAGCATTTATCTAAAATAGAATAATGTTCTTTTGTAACATTATAAATGTCTTTATCATCACTTTTGATCAATTTAAAGCATCCTTGCTAACTAAAAGTATTAATTTCTATAATTTCTTTCCTGCAAAATTTTCTTTCCCTTCAAGCTTTTGAATGGTATAGTGTATAATCTTAAAACAGCTTTTTATTTTAGATAAATGCTGGTCTTTGGATCTTTCTATTCATCAAATAATCTTGAAAAACATTTACTCAACTGTTTTAAATTCGGATAATAATAATCATGAAAAATATTTTTTTAACAGCAAATCATCATATTAGAATTAATCTGAAGGATCATGTGACACTAAATGCTGAAAATTTAGCTTCGATCAAAGGAATAAATTACATTTTAAAATACATTCAAATAGAAAGCAGTTATTTTAAATAGTAAAAATATTTCATAATATCACAGCTTTTGCTGTATTTTGGATCAAATAAATGCAGCTTGGTGAACAGAAGAGACTTGAAAATCATTAAAAGGTTTGCTCTATTATGCTAATTTACCACAAAATAAAAAAACAAAACAAAAACAGTTTTGATGAATAATTAGTTATTTGTTAATGGATTCAGCAGACATGCAGTCTCCTCAGAAAATGCTGAGAATTTTACCAGGGCAGTCGAACATTGATACCTCAGCTGTAGATATAGTCACAAATAAATCATGACAAGCGCAATCGTGTCATTAACAATCACAAAGCCTGTCACTCAACCTACAATCACCATTCAATCCGTTCCCTTTGTGTGAAACTACTGGAGAGGTACAACAGGAGGAAGGGAAGTGGATATCTCTTCCACTCTCTTCCACACACACACAAACTCATTTACAACTGGCTAAAAAGCCACTCAAAGCTCCTGGTCACACTCAAAGTAGTAAAACTCAATCCGTGACAGGTTCATTCAGGGCCGTCTTTGGGTCATTGTGAGGGACTGATGGGAAGATAGCTTTGTGCTTCCTGCATTTCTCCTGCTGTGCTCAGCTGGGACAAACGCAGCAGTAATGGATAGTGTGAGGGGCAGGTACTTCTCTCAGGTTACCGTGTCGTACCCCAGGCTGACCTCATTCCTTTTAACTTCTCTCGTTCTCTGTCTGTCTCTCGCTTTCTGTCAGTGCTGAGGGCGTCTTAGGTGCTGCCTTTCTCTGACAACCTGACTGACATCATTGTCATCCCATCATGTCAACGTGTGTGTGCTTTTGTTTGGCACTGTGCTTCTTTTTCTGTCAAGGATTTGTTTACCATTGCCTGAAAACAAAACTTTTAAAAGCTATTTTCAACAACAGGATTGCTAGTTGCAGAAATATGAGAAATAAGAACATGACAGAACTCTAAATATGTCAATATAGTAAAAGACAGCGGAAAAATGTATCAGAGGGGGCCAGTGTTGTTATTGTTAGCTAAAACTAAAACTATTAGAAATCATTAATTAAAATAAACCTAAAAATATTAATATGTGACCCTGGACCAAGTCTTAGCACGGGTATATTTGTAGCAATAGCCAAAAATACATTGTATGGGTCAAAATGATCGATTTTTCTTTTATAACAGAAATTATAGGGATATTAAGTAAAGATCATGTTCCATGAAGATAAACTGTAAATATTAATTATCAACCCTTTTTTTGTATTAGTAATATACATTGCTACAAACTTCATTTGGACAGCTTAAAAGGCGATTTTCTCAAAATTTAAAGTTTTTTGCACCCTCAGATTCCAGATTTTCATAACAAACCATGCATCAATGGAAAGCTTATTTATTCAGATTTCAGATTATTTATAAATCTCAATTTTAAAAAAACTGAACCATATGACTGTTTTTTTTGGTCCAGGGTCACATATTAGAAGAAAAAAATCACAATAAACATAAGTTAAAATAAAATGAAGTACTCTAATTACTAAAACTGACAAAAATTACTAAATGCACATAAGAAATACTAAAAATGTAAAAATGCAAAGCTAATTAAAAATATAAATAAACAATGTAACAATATGAAAAAAACTAATACTAAAATAATAAGCGAGGCAGAGTGTCCTCAAACACATATTTACAAAAAAAAAAAAAAAATCAATATATATAAGGAAAAAAAACAGCTTTAAACAGCTAAATTAAACAGCTTTCCATTTTATTCTCTTTTAATTTTTCTGGATTCTGTTTTACTTTTTCTCTTTTTTTAAGGGTTACATTAAAAAATATTTATTTTATTATTAATATTAAAATATTAATCAAAAAGCAGGTTTAATTAATTGAAATCATGAAACTTACACAATTTAAAAGCAATTCATTAAAATTTGAACAAAAAATACATTTTTTATGGCCCTATCAAATAGGTTTTCAACTTCAGTTTTTTCTATTAATTTTATAGATTCCATTTTAATGGTTTCATTAAATGTTAGAAATCAAAAGCAAATTCCAAATGAAAAATACTGTGTTGTGTATTTACATTTTTGTGGTTAAAAAAAAAAATTATAAAAAAATTAAAATTCTGGTAAATATTGCTTAAAGAATAATGTTTTAATAATAATTACACATTAATAGTAGTACTTGTCACGTTTGTGTAGCAGGCAGGAAGGCAGATGACGATTGGAGCATGAAGTTTTAAACAATATGATTTTAAAAATAATTAAAAAAACAGGCAGACAGGGAGTACACACAACTAATAATGACTGAGAACAGACAGAGACTATTGGAGAACTGAGGGTTTAAGAAGGGGAGCAATCAAAGGAACTAACAAGTTAATAAATAGACACAGGTGAACAGAATAACAATCAGGAAACAAAGGAAAACTAGGTCACAGGGGAATAAGCCAACTGAAAACTCAACAAACACAAGGACAAAAACTAACCATAACCCTGACAGTACTATCATTACAATAAGTAGCATAACATTTCTGTCACAGTTTCTTCAAGTTAAACCAAACTTTTATTTTGATGGGCTGCTTTGAAGACCTTTAAGTTTCTGTTTGTATATGATATAACGATAATTTATCTCAAAAGAAACAGTAAAATGCTCATGAAGTGACTCTCAGAGCAGATCTAGAGATTCTGTTTATGTGTTCATGTACTCTCATACTGAGGCGGCAAGAAGAGACCGAATTTTGCAGTCATTTGTCAAATTTAATAGCCATTTCTGAGTGAAAATGGTTTCAAAGTAAATTCTTGTTTTCATTTTTTCAGTGTACTGATGTGCATAACTCTGATGTATATAATGTAAAAAAGGTTTATTGCTCTTTATAATTTTTCTTTCATGCAGCCAGATCGGTCTTAATCATTGTGTGCAATATAGCTGATACTACATACTATAATGTTTTATTTTGAGCTTTAGTTTGATTTACATATCAAACTCTGGAAAATTCCTTCACATGCAGACGTTGCGTCATTCTTAACATGCTCTGACCACAGCATTTACAGAAATGTTTGGCATTGGATGAGATGATTCAGACAAACAGAGCTTTGTGACTTAGCTATTTACTGTTAAACAAACATGCAGTCAGCTTGACACAGAATGTGAAAAAAATACATGAAAGCAGAATTCGCTCTCGTCTATTTATCCGCAGTTTTTAAAGGACGAGCAAATTAATCAAGCGCCAACACACTTCACATGCGTAGGTTTTCACTTTACAACACCTCCAGTCTAACCTATGCAATTGAGCCTCACACAAGCTCAGAAACAGAAAAACGTCACGTCTATGAAAAAGAATCAAAGCTGCAGAGATACAAAGGCAGATGAATAGATACAACAGCAAAAAAGGGAGAAAATAAAAGAGAGAGAGTGAGAGACAAGAACATGGGAGAGTCTATTTTCTGCAAATCTTCAAACGTTCAAAGCCCTGATGACTCCTCCAAAGCACGTATGGGACCGCCGCTCCTTCAGACCCCCTACTGTGAGACAAGCCTGAAAGCAGACCGAACTGGCTTTGTGCTGACATAAAAAACTCATTCATACATAATTGACAGTATATAAGGACTCTGAAGAATTCAGAAACTCCATACAGTCAGATTATGTAAAGGATATTATTAATTCAAAAGGAAAATACTGTATAGATAACCAAGCGCGTTTATTTCTATACGCATACTTTATGAACAAGATTAAACAAGGAGAATGATAATGCTGTACTGATTATAGACACCAGATGGCGCTGTATTTCACATTAAAGTCATTTGAGTTGGAAACGAGAGCAGTTCTAGGATCAGAGAGCATATTTACACAAGTATTACACTGAGAAGTACTCTCATCTGTAGTCTGTGGGAGTGTCTCAGTGTGATGAAGTGAAGGATTATTAAATTACATCTCAAGATTTGCACAACATTATTATACGTTGTATATGGCACAGTGGAAATCACAGTGAGAAGAACCTGAGGTATAATAACTGCATGTGGCTGGACTACCATATGGTCTCGGTTTGCGTTTGAACAAGCGGAGCTGAGCCTGACAACAGGCTGTAAAACACCTTACTGGAAAGAAGTGTCCTAACCAGGCACAATAGTTCACACCAAACATGAAAAAGCATTGTGATGTGACACAATAACAAAAATCATAACATAGTTTGATGTTATAGTGATATAAATCAGGATTTTGAACCAATGAGATTGCTTGGTGGGTGGAGTTTTTTCATTCCTACAAAAGAAGCATCAAGACTGTATCCAAAATCATCCCATATACCCTTATTTACGACATTACTCGAAGGGTAGAAACACCATGAACATCTACCAGCCTGGTATAAATAGCCTTTCATAAATAAATAAAAGAACAGCCAGAATAAAGAAAAGAATATTTAAGTTAATATTAAGTTATGTACAATTTAGACATAATACTGTCAATGTCAACTGTGTTATTTATTTATTTTAGCTATATTCCAAAAATGAAAATAATGTAAATATTTACATTAAAGGGGACACATACTTTTGAAATGGTTAGAAAAATGCACCAGAAATCAGTTTAAGGAGACAAATACCACCCCTTAATGAAAAAAAGTTGTAATTCAGTTGCCCATTTATAAAGACAGTCACTTGATTCATTGCTGAATGAATCAGCGATTTTGAACAAATCATTAGAATGAATGAATCATTAAGACAGTGACTTGCCGCCATCTATTGGCGGTTTTAGTTTCATGTTTAAAGTCTAATTTAATTTTTCCAACATTTCATATTTGTATACTCAATATTTTTCAGATTTAAAACATTCATCTTAACATTATTTATGCAATTGTAACTGCAGTGTAAAAGCACTCATGGAATCTCTGAGCTGCATTAAACAGTCTGTGTAAATATATTAATTAATTAAGAATTTACCTAAAAGGGGACATATACTTTAAAATAGGTTAGAAAAATGCCCCTTTAAAGGGGTGCTATTATGCTTTTTCACTTTTTGAATTTTAGTCAGTGTGTGGTGTGTATCTTTGGGCACAAATCTCAAAGTCCACTCCAAAGGGAGATATTTCGTTTTTAAAAAATCCCTTTTTAAGAACTACAACAAACTGCTCCTTTGGACTACAACGTTTGTTTTCCACATGCAATGATGTCACAACGCGGTCAATTAGAATATCATCAAATTAAATCCCGGTTAGGGACGAGGTAGGGGATTAGCCTAACTTTTGCGATGCAGCGCAGAGAGCCGCTTCAACAAGCTGTAGCGCTGCGGGAATAAACATAAGCATTGACTAGAGTGGCCACTACAGAGATGTAAAGCGCCACAGATATGTGCAATACAGAGGGTCGAAACACATGCCGAGGCATGTCTACTCCGATTTCCGCGTCGGATCCGTAACGTGACGCAGACGTGTGCAGTGTGTGGTAAGACATTTATTCATCATACAGTGTAGATAACTTCACTTACAACGCGAGTGTTTTTTAAAATGCATAAACTTGCACTAAAATAGGCTAGGCTAATCAGTGATGATGTTCTTTGATAATGTTAGGCTGCTTTTAGTCTTATGCTGGAGCTGGTTTTGGGCAATGAAACTAAGTATGTAAATAATTAAATAAATTAGCACGATCTCGCAGGCTGATGATAGGACCCAACACTACTGTAGCGTATTATTTACTCACCCTCAATGCATCCTAGGTGTATATGACTTTCTTCTTTCAGATGAATGCAATCTGAGTTATATTAAAAATTATCCTGGCACTCCCAAGCTTTAGAATGGCATAGTGGGGTGTTTCTCTTTATCAGTCCAAAACAAGTCCAATAATATGCATCCATCCATAATGAAAAGTGCCTCACACGGCTCCAGGGGTCAATAAAGGCCTCCTGTAGCGAATCAATGCGTATTTAAGACATAAGAATCACTTTAATCTAGCTTGCGCTAACAGTTGTACACGGAACCTGCTTCTTCGACAAGGAGCAAACACCGAAACGCTGTCTTAGCTGTTCACCAAGTGCAACGCAGAGGGACAGCTAACCAATCACAACACATTCCGTTTTTCGGAAGGCGGGCCTTTATTAAACCCAGAACTAATCGAGCCATTTGTGCCAGGCTGGGAGAAATGTATTGTAATAATGTAAATTATGTTAAAAAATATTGCTGCTCCCTCAAATAGTGCACTATATAAGGGTACAGGAGGTGATTCCAGACACAGCCCAAGAGACATAAAATCATACAAATCAAATGCTGCAGCAAAGAGATAAGGCTGGGCATATGACCCTCAGGGCTTACTGGGTAGGTTTAGGTCTACCCAGACCACCTTGTGCAGCCGTCTATACAAAAACCTCCATGCCTAGCTTGGCCATGTTATAACATGAAGTTCTGCGCTCTCTGCAACAGCAAATGGAGTTTGTATGCAAATGTTTTGAAGCGGGTGGGTAGGTGGGTGGTTTCTTGAGATCACTACAATATGGCAAACAGCACAAAACCTGATTAAACACCTCCAGGTCATGAAATGAGTGTAAACACAAGGAAAAAAAAAGAGAGAAGGTACATGCAAATGAGAGGGATCCCCGGTGCAGGAAAATACAGGTTTAACAAAGCAACCTCAGACAGCGTGATGTTTAAATATGACATTTTTACAATCAGTTTTAAGGGAGTCCCATAGCCTGGCACTGTGAGGAGAACAGACTAGCGGGCATGTAATGCGTACAACACACCGCATGCTTGGCAAACTCTCATCTATTATTTGAGAGATTCCTGTAATCACATCTTCTGCCTTTCTTTTCCCAAAAATGCTCCTTCTCTTCTTCAAAGCCTGTCATACAGTAGAGTAAGAGCGTGTTTCTATTTTAAACAAACTGCACACAATACAAAATCTGTGCAGGCGGACATCACAGGCTCCTGTTTAACTGGGTTACATATCGCTTTGAGCATTCGCTTGTGTGAACTCCAAATCGCCCTTTCAAGTGCCCTTAAGTGTGCACGTTTGCACAAGAATGTGTCGTGTGTGTCACTTTAAGAGCGACGTGGTGTTCATTGAGGCAACCGCACGCTGCGAGTCTATTTATAACCTCTGTCTTTGAGGTCTCCATTACATTTGCATGGGAGCCGTGCACTCACACTTCCCTCGCATCTCATTTACATATGCCGTGTGGTTTTCCTGCTGTGGGTAACCATTCTGCTGGCTTTAGTTATGTGTGTGCCTATGCATGCATGTGAGCAAACATGTTTGCGTGCCACTATCGCAGTAGTGGTCCTGACTCACATGCAGCCCTTGGCAACAGGAGGTGAAAAAAATGCAAATAAATAAATAAATAAATAAATAAACTATGAAAAAAAAATAAAATAGGACCTATGTATGCTATACATACATTTATTTAAAAAAATCAAATAAATGAAATATAATACAATAGTAAAATTAAAATTACCCATGTTTAAAAAAAATAAGACATAATTAAATTACATACACAATAATACAATACAAAAAATACCTACCTATGTTTTTATAAAACGAAATAATCAAATTAAAAACAATACAATAGTAAAATTAAACCGAAACAAAATTACCTTTGTAGTTTCTACCCATGTAAAAAATAAATAAAGACAAACTAAAACAACAATAAAAAGAACAGAATTAAATCTATGCATTTAATCTACAATCATGACTAAAAATACAAAGAAATAAAACTATAAAATCAAATTACCTATGTAGTCTATAGTAAACTTACATAATATAAAATTATCAATAAATTAAAAATATATATATTTAACAATGAATAAATAATAAATGCATATGAGTAGCAGGAACCATATGCCAGAATACACCAGAATGCGCTGTGGCTCTTCAAGACCGCCTGTATCGCCTATGGCAGCATCTTGACTATTGTTAACCACAACCGCTATAAGAGCGTATAGTAGTGCATGTGTGTGCTTGTCAATGCTTTCATTTCTCGTTACTACAGTGTGTTTGTGTGTGCGGTTGAGCGGGACGGTGTGTACTCCAGCGAGGCCAGCCACATGAGTGTTTATGATGAGTCACTGCTTGAAACAGCAGGGGGGATTACTTACACTCACTACACAAGCGTGTGAAAGCCAGCATGTGTGTACGCGTGTGAGAGAGAATTACGTCGCTGTGCAGAATCTGCATGAGTATCAGTGGCCATGTTTAAATGAAAGAGGCCAGATCTGAACTCTTTCCATGCGTATCGGGTAAATGCGGTCTTGAGAAAGCTGTTGTGTTGCAGGACACAGGCATGCGATCGGATAAAGCCGTGCAAAGCTGCAGCCAAGCACAGAAACACCAGATACGCTTGGAACACGGAAACTCCTCCCATACACTTCTCTCTGCGCTTGTTCGCCGAGCTGCTGTTCTCGAACTACACCGTTCATGAAGATCAGAGATTATCACAGTGACAACACCTAGAATTCCTACTAGCATGTTAATGACGTTACAGCTGTTATAAGACTTGTAACTTTGAGATCTTCATGTGATAAAGGGCATGAAGTCATTTATAGTGTTTACTTAAAGGGCTAGTTCACCCAAAAATAAAAATGACCTCATGTGTTACTCACACTTAAGCCATCCTACATGTAAATGACTTTCTTCTTTCAGGCGAATATAGTCGGAGTTAAATTAACAAATGTCCTGTCTTTATAATGGCAGTGAATGGCTGTTGAGATTTTGAAGTCCGATAAAGTGCATCCATCCATGATAAAAAGTGCTCCACACAGCTCCAGGGGATTAATAAAGGCCTTCTGAAGCAAATCGGTGCGTTTGTGTAAGAAACATATTGTAGACGTGTAAAAAAAAATCCAAGTTTTCCATCATTATTGGGTGTTGTACAAAAAAAACAAGTTTGTGGAAAATAATCACACTTTCCTGTTTGCCAGAGTCTCTGGATTACAGGCAATAATAATGTTGTAAATAATATTTCTTGCACAGAACGATTGTTTCGCTTCATAAGACCACAATATATCATCAGGAGCCATGGTATTGATTTTGTCTTGTTTGTATATGCTCCTTTTTTTATTCTCAAGTGATGGTAGCCATTGATTACCAAGAACCACAGTATCAGCTAAAAATCTTTTTCACTGTTTTACTAAAGAATAAAAGGTGAACTATTCCCTTAAAGGCTTTAATGACAAACTATAATCCCATAAAGCACTGTGACTGACATAATCAAAATAAAAAAAATACTGCTGATTACCAAGTGCTTTAAGGCATTTAAACATGTATGAAAAAAGACATTAGCAAGCCAGTAACCACCTAAATCAATTATTTAAAAAAGCATTTTTGACAAATCCAAGTAATTTACCATAGAAATACGTTTTTTTTTAACGTTTATGACTGTTATAGCACCAGCTGTGGTCCGATCTCCTTAAAACTTGTCGCATGTGCTCAGCAGGTTTCGTGAAGTTTTCCTTTAGGCTTTATAGGATTTTGGGTAAATTTGGACATGCCACTTTTCTAAACAACCCTATTATAGTTTCCTAAAGGGTAGATTTCAAATTTTTCAACAATTATTGACCTAGAGAGTCCAGAGAATTGTACTGCAGTGGTTTTTCCAGACTGAGTGAAAAAACTAGGACTAGTTCACAAAAGTTTTTTTTTTTTTTTCCTCAATCATTTAACAAACAATCTGATTGACAGCAGTGGTTCTAGAGTTGTCCGGAATGAGGAGTTCTATCATATAATATGAATATTGCTTGTATGTGCTAAAAACTATGCAATGTACAATCGTTTATGCCCTTGAAAAATGCCATATCACCCCCCAGTGGCCGGTTTCTTTCCAATTTCTCACAAGCCATTGGGGCTGTGAATCAAACAGGCCCTCCGAGTTTTGTTCCGACCATCCTCAGTTAACCTTGTCTAATAGGTGCTCAAACTTCATCGGCCAATGGCGGCCATGTTTTTTTTGAGATACACAAATGTCCTTATGGACACTTGTGGCACTTTGGACCAAGACTGTGCTTAGTGATTTTCATGTTAATAAGACAAATGGTTGCATAGGTATAGCCATTTTTATGTTTTTTCGCCTCTTATAGCATCACCAAGTGGCCAAGGTCCACAATTTTTGCCATGTGACCTCAGATTGACCTCTTACATAAGTGTTCTAAGTTTGGCGAAGATATCTCATTCCATTCAGAAGTTAGGCATTTTACTACAAGTGGCCCCACCCCTTTCAAATATTTTGGCATCCCTTTGTGACAGTAAGTCAAAAGTTCTCTCCAGAGAATCTTTCTGCATTGGTTTGGTTCCAACTGGGCAAAAAAACTAGGACTAGTTTGCAAGTTTGCTAGTTTGTATTTTTTTCAAAAATATCCAAAATACCCGAAAGTTGCGTTATCGGTGGTGTGAGTACTACCATATCAAAGTTTCAAGTCTCTGTGACTTACAGTTTGGTCTGCACAATCAGTTTTACGTGGAGAATGCTGATCCTTGGCCATTCTAAGAATTACAATGACAGATAGAACATAGCAAGCTATATAACAACATGGGAACAACCACTGAGAACATTTAAGCAACTGCACAGCAACATGCTAACTACCAAAAGATGACTCAAAAGTGGGACTCAAAACCACATACTAAAAGCCACTGAGAACACCCTAGAAACCTTATAGTAAAATAATCAGCACTAAGGATACCTTAGCAACTGCATGGCAACATGCTAACAACCAATCAGGATTCTTGTTCTGAGAACGATCAGGTGATGCTGACTTTAAGAATACAATTCTCATGTTCATCCACACTAAGCAGCCACAGGCTGTCACAGGCTTTAATTCAGGCACAATGCAGAGGTCATTAGCCACTGACGTGGGCCGATCCTTCCGCTCAATGCTATTTGCAATCCAATCAGCCTTGACTAGGAGCCCAGCTGGTTTTACAGATCTGTCCGTGGGCAGCGAATCACAGCAGCCTACAGCTCACTCACCCAGTTTACAAGCGTCGATGGCCCTTTGCATTTAGCACACTTAGCATTTCTGCCAGACCACGAAGAAAGCAGGAGAAACTGAACGGCTTCACAAACTTAAGTCTAAAAGGCTGAGTCAACCGCACCTGTGCCCTTTCATGCACTTTATCCCCAACATAGGTACATACACACACAAGAACAGATGCTTGCTAGTGGCGTGCGTGCACACATTCACTCACACAAGCAGATGCAGCTGAAATGAAAGGATTTTCCTACACATTGCAAAAATCCTATTCTTAATCAGTGTCTTGTTTTCCAGGAAATGTATCTCAGCAGCCTTGAAACACGATCAGTTTACTTGAGAAGCAAAATGCTGGGATATGGTAAGGGTGATACCACTTATTTCCTCCTCGATCTATCAAAGCTGATATCAATGCTAATATTATACCTCTAGTCTGGTCAGTGTTTTTTTTGTTTCCATTTTAAAAGGCCAAAATGGCAAATGATCAGATTTCTCTCGCTTTTTTTTTTTTTTTTTTTTTTTAAATCTCTGGCTAACCATTATAGAACCCTTTAACTTAAATACGTTCAAAACAAGCATCACACAAACACATAGCAAATGTCATAGTTAGCTTTGTCGTTATCTAGCATGAAAAAACTCCAGATGTGGTTTGTCTGTTGTTCTGTCATTTCTTCATTCGTTCTGTCTCTCTGAATGAGTGCTGTAACTGTCTGTTGCTGTCTGTCATAACTTGTCAACATGCCTGCACAGCAAAATAATTGAAAGGAAAAATGGTTCTTGTTCTGCATAACTATATGCTAATGCACTTTTTTGTCACTTCAGAGTATATGTAATACATTTCAAGCAAAATACAGTTGAAGAATCTGCAAAATGTTAATTATTTTATCAAAATAAGAGGGATCACACAAATTTAGCACCAACCTGAATATGATATTTCACATAAATGACATTCAAAAGTTTATGTATGCTTGATTTTACCGTGTTGTTACCTGAATGATCCACAGCTGTTTTTTGTTTAGTAGTAGTCCCTTGTTTGACCTGAGCAGTCAAACTGCCCGCTGTTCTTCAGAAAAATCCTTCAGGTTTATTTGAACCCTTTCCAGCAATTGACTGTATTATTTTGAAATCCAGCTTTTCACACTGAGGACAACTGAGGGACTCATATACAACTATTACAGAAGGTTCAAATGCTCACTGATGCTCCAGAAGGAAAAATGATGCATTTAGAGCCAGGGGTGAAAACTTTTGAACAAAATGAAGATGTGTACAGTTTTCTTATTTTCCCTAAATGTCATATTTTTTCATTTAGTACAGCCCTTCAGAAGCTACTTACATGTTTCCCAGAAGACAAAATAAGCTAAATGTACCCCGACTTTCAAATTCAAAAGTTTTCACCCCTGGCTCTAAATGCATCATTTTTCATCAGTAAGCGTTTGAACCTTCTGAGATAGTTGCATATGAGTCACTGTTGGAAAGGGTTCAAATACACAAAAATGCTGAAAAATCAAAGAATTTGTAGGACCTGAAGGACTTTTTTAAAGAACAGCGGGAAGTTTAACTGTTTAGGACAAACAAGGGACTCGTTAACAATTATCACTTTAAAAAAACAAACAAAAAACAACAACAACAAAAAAACAGCTGTGGATCATTCAGGTAACAACACTATTATCAAGTGTACGTAAACTTTTGAGCAGGGTAATTTTTATAAATTTATCTATTATTTTCTCTTGTGGAATGTGAAATATCTTATTCAGGTCAGTATTAAATAAAAAAAAAAAACATGCAATTTGTATGATCCCTCTTAGTTTGGTAAAATAATTAAAATTTTGCAGATTCTGCAAGGTGTATGAAAACTTTTGACCTCAACTGTAAATTGTAAATTAGTATAAAGAAACAATTAGGGTCAACATTTAATAGCTAAGTTTAGAATCAAATCTGTTTGGTTACATCTAACATACACATTTGTTCATCTTCAAAACACAAATTAAGATATTTTTGATGAAGTCCGGGTGATCTTGTGAACACACATCAAAGACTGAGAAGAGAAGAAATTGTTGAATGAAGTTGTTATTTTTGTTTTCTTTGCACACAAAGTATTCTCGAAGCTTTAAAAAATTAAGGTTGAAGTACTGGTGTCACATGGACTATTTTAACAATGCCACTACTACCTTTCTGGGTCTTAAATGTGTCAGCTGCATTGCTGTCTTTGCAGGATCAGAAAGTTCTTGGATTTAGGATCAGAAAGGTCGTACAGGTTTGGAACCCGAGAGCATCTCTCAAGGATCCTACTAAAATGTGCATGGTTACAGGCCTTATTAAAACAAATGTAGGGATTGTTCACACAGTTTGATGTATTTCGATTTACAGTGATTTGATACGTCCCCACTGCACACACTAAAGTCCCAGCGGGATCACCAGTTAAACGGCTCTAAATGGGCAGTCCGTACATTTGTGTGGGGAGCGGGGGCCGACATAATCGGTTAGCTTTGCCAGTGCCGTCCTCCTATTTGTAGCAGATTAGGGCTATCCAGAGTTTGACAAACAGCTTTCTACACAACGCACCAATCATGGCTTTTTATCCCATTTTGGGCATGAGGAAGAAGGGCACTAGAGAGGCAGCAAATTACATGTGTCATTATTAATGGACCAGCGCTTGTGATAATGCATCTACATTAAGGCCCACACATTTCACACACACACACACACACACACACAGCTAACTCCCTCCTCACAGCTGTCTGCGCACCTCAGCGGGGCTTTTAGTTCTCAATCAATCGAATCCGCTGCCTCTTACACAAGCATGAAGACGCCCGCACACAAGATGCACAAATCAAGGCACTCTCGCAAAATTCTGACATTCTCACAGACATCAAACAAGCAAGCTTGCACACATACCAACGTGCATCTTCTGCAGGCTTCGCTGTGACGTTAAGTGAAGCAGAAGGTCCAGAGTAACAATAAATTGCCAAACTCCCACGTTCTTTAATTGAAACCTGCTTGCTTTGCTCTGATGCACAGCACAAGTCTGGAAGGGAAGTGTTTGAATTCAGAAGGGCCAAGAGCAAGAACTAAACAGAAATCCACATATTCTGCTACTTTCAGAACAATTTCTATCAAATGGGTTTAGATAATGTGTTTTAAAGGAATAGTTTATTCAAAAAAGAAATTCTGTCATCATATACTCACCCTCATGTCCATCCAAACCCATTAGACTGGTCAACCTTCGAAAAACAATTTAAGATTTTTAATGAAACCTGAAAAGGTCCCTCTACTGAGTGTCTCCATACAAATTCAATCAGAAAGCTCTCGAATTTCATCAAAAATATCTTAATTTGTGTTCTGAAGATAAACGAAGGTCTTACGGGTTTGGAGCGACATGAGAGTGAGTAATTATTGACAGAATTTTCATTTATGGGAGAACTATTCCTTTAAGTTGCATTAAGTTATAAAATATATTTTTTTTCAAAGAAGAATGAAAAATTATGCCAAAGCTTCATTTCAAGTTTGACTTTATGCACCCTAAAAAGTATGATCATTATAGAACAGCAAAAGCTTTATAATTACTCCTGTTATGTGCTTTATTACACATCAGTGCACACAAAAAGGAATCGGCCTCTCCACACTTCATGAGAACTGCTGAAAAGCATTACAACTTTAAGAGGAAGTTGATCTGTTTTGGTCAGTGCATAATGTTTGTGGCCACAGTTTATCTGTTTATACACTTGTCATATGATAGTGAATACAGTCCAGTTGAGTGGGAGTTTAAGTGCCACTACACTACACCATCAGGCAAAGGGAGAGAGGAGAATTAGAAGTGGTCTGGTTTTGGTATTTGCTGCCCAGATGGGTCTCTTGTTTTCAACAAAGTGTTCAACAGACAAAGTGTTAAAGAGAACCATATACCAGCTAAAACAAATGGACACTCCCCCGCATATCCATTAAACATACACTATATGCACACTAACATAAGTCATCCATATGATATCACATGGTACATGCACTGATAGAGATTTACTGCTGTTGCAGCTATCACTCCCATCTTCTCATTATTGATAAGTGCCCTTGTCCTACACTCTGAGACAAGGAGGTTTCCTCAGCGCTCAGGCTCACTCTCACCTAATCAATGTGTTCTGCTTCTTTACGGCTCCTCCAGTGTCTATTACAAACCATCCTGATCCATTTATTGTGTCTGAGTCTGGAGAAATATCGAGATCAGGATGGTGTGTTAAGGTGATCGGCAATGGAGTGTAAACGATGAATCAATAAACTGATGTGTAAAGTACGAAATCCCTCCGTTTCACAGGAGAAGCAAAGAGTGGGGTGGGAATCGAGAACCATACTTATTCAGATTCAGTGCTGTAAATATTTAAGACATACTGCTGCTGCGCAAATAGCATATGTAATAACTCGTAGCAGATCTATACAGGTGGAGCTAGGGAGGTGAAGGATTTCAGAGGAACTCTGATCTCAAGTGCGCTGCGAAATGCTCTAGTGAATGCCAACCAGCCTTTTAAATGTAAAGCAGCAAGCTTATTGGCTGCGTATGCTACATGAACCAATCAGCTTGTGCCAAGTAGTTTAACGCTGTGAATATCATCAGATTGTTTTATGACAGAACTTGGCATTTGAATCTATTTTACACATTTGAATCACATTAACAAGTTAGCTCAAGTTATGCAGCCTTAATTCCCATCTCCTATAGTCAAAATGATGCACACCCTTTCCTCTGCCATTATGTACCGCAGTGTTTGAAACAATCACACTAGAATCTGAATGTCAAATGGCTGTTTCCTCTAGCTGTTCGTTACGGTATACACGACACTGACCCAAGGTCAGTGTAATTATGGGTGCTTATGAAGCAGCACTGCTTACACTGACAACCTCAGGGCAGTTACCGAACAAGCCCTTGAGCTTTTCACTGTTGCCCTATGGAATTGTGGGGGATGGAAAACCACAGATAAACCACAACCTTGAATGAAACCAGACCTCAACTTGGAGTACATGAGAAAAGCAGAAAGTGAGCGAGAGAAATACATTTCCTATATAGATTCGGTGAGATGCATTTTCTCTATAAGCTCGGAGCATAATGTGTAAGCCGAGACTCTGTGTATATTCTGCACAGCTAAATGGACGTACATGCAAGTTCCTTTCACATGACTCATATCAGCACTTCAATGCACCTTCCAACAGGCAGCGCTTTGACCTCTACATGAAAAGACAGGGATGCAGAAGGATGACTTTATGAACCCGAATTCTCACACTGACTTTCTACCATGAATTAATAATAAAATTCAATAAATGGCTGACAATTTTATGCTATTTTTAAACATAAATAAAAAAGATTAAAAACTAAAAATCATTAATAAGCAAGCGTTAAAAGACAGCTAAGGTGATCTAAATGTAAAAATTATAGAAAATTTGCACAAACAATTTAATATCCAATAATGCTCAATGCAAATTATTTGTTAAATATGATTACCAACTGTGCATCCTGACTTTTTGCCACAGCTGCCAATGACAAACTTTATTTATTTTAACCCTCATAACATTTTCAGGTCTGTTTTGGAAGAGAAGAAATACATAATTTCTAAAAACTTAAAAAACTTACTAAAAAGTTTTTAGTAAGATAACTACATTTTGTGTGCATTAAGACCCTGAAATTACACTTAATTTTTGCCACATTTTTCACAATGTTTTTTAAAGAGATATAACCATTAAAAAATGCTAATTGTTTCGAGTTCGGGTCATTTTGGAGCCGGGTATGTGGAGTAATAATGAAGAGTAGGTATCAAAAATACTTTTTTTTTTAAATTATCTATGAAAAATATTATACACACACACACACACACACACACACGTCTGGTTTATTATCTTTGTGGGGACTCTTCATAGGCGCAATGGTTTGTATACGGTCCACACTGTATTTTCTATCCCCTTACCCTAACCCTACCCCTAAACCTAACCCTTACAGAAAACTTTCTGCATTTTTACTTTCTCAAAAAATCTCATTCTGTATGATTTATAAGCTTTTGTACCCATGGGGACGGCAAGCTGGTCCCCACAATGTCAAAAATTTCAGGTTTTACTATCCTTGTGGGGACATTTGGTCCCCACAATGTAGCAAAAACAAGCAGACATACACACACACACAAACCTTCTGTAAAATATATTAAGTGAGCCTTTTCCCCATATCACACAGAGGGAACTGAATTTAGAAAAACTGCAGATTTTGTTTTTTATTTTAATCACCTATAAAGTTACAATATTATAAATATTATTTATATTATTAAAAAAAATAAAATTAAAAATACTGTAAAACACACTGAGCCTTTTCCCATATCACACTTTGGAAATTGCATTTTGTTAATAACCATGCAAAATTATTCTTCTTATTATTCTTTTATTATTGAAAGTAAAAGTTTTTTTCTGTACATCTTTTCAGAGTAATATTTATATTGTTTTGTTCTAAATAAGTATGTTGGTTTCATAAATTTGGGCTCTTTTTGAGCCATAATGGGTAATAAAGTTTCTCAATTTTTAATCAATAAAAAGGAAAAATGCATAAAATAGCATAATAACTTAGAAAACTTACAAAAAGATATATTTTCACATTTTCTCAATAGGAGAAGTTGCTGACCACATCCAATATGGTTTTAGTTGAAAAATATCAAGTTGTATAAAGCAATAATTTTTCAAGCCCAAGCAGAATATGCAAATGATAAATGCAGATTTTGAATGCACTATGAGGGTTAAAGACCAAAAGCCAAACGTTGACATGAAGTGACCTTAAATCAACCATAAATGAACATAAAAACTCTACTTCCCATAGCAAGTCTTCACTTCCTGTTGGGAATCACCAGGTATGGCATCACAGCTTCACAGCCCTAAATATACTGTAAGTGTAGGAGAGACTATTAAATCATGCTACTCATTACCATGTTTCATCCTCTCGTGTGGCATAAGATACGCTTTGGATCGACATGCACAGCTGCAAAGAGGAGTACAGAAATGCTAAAGACTAAAAAAGGTAACAAAAACGGTGAGAACCCTGTCAAAGAGAATTCACAATCACTTTCTCCCTACAGGCATTCCCATTTCCCACCTTTTCGCAGCCTCATCGCATGCTTTTCAGCGAACCCTCGAGCCCATAAGGAAACGAACACAGCAGCCTCCATCGCAGCTGTGAACTCAGCTTGTATTTTTAGGTCTAAAGTAACAGCTCTCCAAACACTGATCTCACGCCGACGCAGAAGGAAAGATTATAACTGTACAGACAATGGATAGAGCATGTGGCGTTCATAGTGGAGTCAATAGCGTAATGCACTAAACCGACTCGGTAACAACCCTCACTATACTCCATCACATTATGACTGAACATACATCATTTTCCAGCACTGTTTCTTTTCATTTGAGTATGCATCGACTCCTCCTGGACCTTGATACTCACTGAATGCACATCATATGCTCTCATGTACACTTAAACAGGAAATGACTCGATGGGCCCAAGCTTTGTGGTCATTCAACACGTTTAAGAGAGGCCTGAGCTTAATGATTAGCATATGGACGAGGGCCATGGGAAAGATTTTAAACACCACTGGGGTCTTTTCCTTAACTGACTCAACTGCCTAGACCACATCCGCATTAAAGATGCAGTGACCTATCAGATTGTCCAGGGTGAATTTCCGGCCTCGGCCTGTCTCTGAAATTAGGCTGTGTAATCTTTCACATCAATGCAGTTCGGCTCATCACCAGTCATATCAAGAGTGTATTTTGATTCAAAACGAAACCTGTACAGTCAGAAGGAAACAATATTTGCAGCTCACTATATTTCCACAACATGGCATATGTCAGAGTGAAAAAATATATAGCTTTTGCAGATCAGCAGTTTTCAACCTTATTTAGGCCAAGGCCCATACAGTCCAAAACAATGTTTGAAGATCCAATTTGATCCAATATGCAGAATGAAAGGGGGAAAGTCACATGAGAGGAGGCAATGCCTCCATCGCAATATGACTGGATACGACTGGTTACGATTGGCTGATCGGTTCATGCGATACAGTAAATCCCGCCTCTTTTGTTATGCACGTTCCACGTTCGCGAATCAGTCTGAATGAACAATAAAATGCCGTTAATGGAAAGACTAATCAAAAAAGTAACTCACACACTTAGATATAAGCACTTTGCTACGTCAAACTAAGACATAAAATGGCCTAAAAACATGATCTGTGAGAGTTTTTAGTGGGTAATCACCTTTTTAGAACTTCTAAAACTTCTAAAAATCTGAAAAAGTAAATCCGTCTGTGACCAATATTTACAGGTCTTTGATGACTCATGATTCAAAAAATGTAAAAGACCACTATTAAAAGAATAGCTGAACATAAGTTTACAAATAAAATATATTGTTTGAATTGTTACTGCCTTGAGTTATCATTTTAGAATAAATGTAAAATGCTTAAAAACACTAACTTTGAGTTTATACTTGCCTTCAACAAATAAATTGTGATTACATCTTAATGTAGATTTTTTTTTATTTTTATTTTTAAGTAATGCTTATTTAACCAAGAAAATGTGACTGGGACATTAATTTACATTTAATAAAAAAAATGTAAGTCTTTGCCTCCTTATGTCAGAACACCATCACAGTTTTCAAATTACAAGAACTGTGTGTTCTTCAGTAAAACTTAAAAAGACCTAAAATGTAATGCAGATAAATAAAATATATTTTTTAATTAAAAAATATATATTTTAGCACAAATTTACAATTATATAATATAATATAATATAATATAATTAGGGATGTCTGTTTAACATGTTAACTTAATTACTTAATTATGAAAAAATAACACATTTTATAATTTAAATAACTTCATTTTATAATTTATCTAGTTGACTGTTGACAAATATGATGCAGGGCAACAACTCCACAAATGCAGTTATGCCCTAAAATTTAAGATATTGGTACAAAAAAATGCCCCTGTAAGTGTTTTGTTTATTTATATATATTACATATCACACAATATCACATGGGCAGCAAGAGCAATATGAAGAGTGCTGATATATCACAAGCTTAAATGTGATTTTATTCAACAGTTCAGTAAATAAGAAGTTGATATTGTGTTATATATTGAACACAATATTATCTGTTTTGCTCAATTTTGCAGAGAACATATTACCTTTGAAGCGACAGCAAAATTGTTGCGCATCTCTGAGCAGCACAGCGGTGTTTAGTTTCTGAATGAATCGCGTTTGAAAGAATTGTGAGAACAAATGATTCAAAAACCCATTCATAAAGAGAGCCATTTAATTCATTCCTGAATGAATCAGCCGTTTGAACAAATTAAATGAATAAAAGAGTCAAAGACATTTACTGCCACCTGCTTGCAGAATTTGTTTCTTATTTAAAGTATCATTTCATTAAAAAAAAAAAAAAAAAAAAAAAAAAAAAGTAAAACATTAAAGGGATAGTTCACCCTCCAAAAAATAAATTCTGTCATCATTTACTCACCCCCATGTCTTTTCAAACCTCTCTTTTGTGGAACATGAAAGAAGGTATTTTGAAGTAAAAAAGCTGTTTTAGTTACTATGACTTTCATCGCATAAACAAAAAAACGTATGTTTTATAGTTTACCTAAATGTTTATGTGTAATAAATTGTATGTTGAATCAAATAAAATATTTCTTTCTAAAGCTACAGTTTGTAATATCTATTTGATACTTTCTCATTTAACACAAAAAATAGCTATAAATAATCTTTTGTGGGTATTTCCAGTCAAATTTATTTTTCGAAACTTTTTTCGAACACGTAATTATTTAGAATAAACATTTTAATTGATTGACAGCCCTAAATATAATATAATAAATATAATAAATATAATATAATAATACTGTAGTACACAATATTATATTGGAAGTTACCTGAGGCCCAGTAATTAAGAAGCACCGGCCTGGCTTGAATAGGGACGTTTTTCTGATTGGTAACACAGTAATTTGTGTTAAATTTGTTGGTTTGTCATCAAACATGTTACATTTTAAACATTTAGACTAATGTGTGCCAACAAATCATGAACAGACAGACCAGAGGACCAGGACCGTCTAATAAAGAGTTTGAGATTTGATTTCATGTTGACTTTAAACGTTCAAAAATAGCAACAGCATGACTTGAAATGGACAGCTATTAAAAATATAGCAACCTTTTCTCATACACATGCCTTGCACTGTATATCATATCTAATATCTCAAAGCTGACCATTACTATAAATGGCCTTTACGACATCATTAAATCAATGGGTTTACAGCAACATGTCATTTGACCACAACACTAATTAAAGGATCTCAGAAACGGCCAACGTTAAAAAAGACATTGGGTATAGAAAGTAACAAATAAGCACACTGATACATTTTCAAAAATGAGAGAAAAGTGATGGTGAGGCGAGAGACGTTTAATGGATTTGCCGTCAAATGTTCAGTTGCTGTCCTACGCAATCCATCTAGCACCCTCTCTTAGTGTACACTAGAGGTTCCTGCAACTCTCTCTCGCGCGTCAGTCGTGCCGCTACCAGGGCATCATCGCAATCACAACACACAGCGCTGGCACTCCAATCTGCCCTGTGACCATGGAGACGAGGAGAGCGTAAAATAACAACACTGCTCTCATAAGTCTCGCTGTACAAGCCGCAGTGCCACTGACACTCAACCAGTTCTTAAATAGAAGCTCCATTTCTTATCCTTTCAGGTCTATCAAACCTTCACTAGTCTATACAAGGGGTTAAAACGGAGTTGAACCTGGGGGGGTTACTTCAGAGAGCTTTGATTCCGATGGTGCGGGGTGGGAATCTTTCATGCTGGCATCCCGAAAGATGGCCTAGGCCATTTTTAAATGTAAAACCGGTGTAGGCAGCGGCTGGCTCATTTGTCACCTGCCTTATCAGTGACAGCAGCCTGCCCCGTGTGCTAGCCAAAGCTGTCAGGAGAAAAACCTGAGGAAAAGCCACCCAAAGCAACCGGAGAATATGGGATGAACGCTGACTTCGCCCCCTCTTCACACCCTCGTATTGGTCCGAGGCTCCAATCAGTGCCTGTCACTGTCGGTCGATGAAATGTGTGTTTTGAGGGGCCGGGAAACCTCCAAACAGGTGTGACAATAAGACAGGGAGAAATGCAAGAGGCATGGGTGGACGTAAGGATGGATACGGGAGGCGGTGGGCGTCCATTTTAAATGACAGTAGTGAATACACGGATTGGCCAAAAAAAATCTAAACAAAACAAAGGAGTATAAACCATGCCTTGAGCAGCAAATAACCGATTGTTATCTTTTTAGTTCACCCAAAAATGAAAATTACCCCATGATTAACTTACCCTCAAGCTATCCTAGGTGTATATGACTTTCTTCTTTCAGACAAATACAATCTAAGTTATATTATACAATGTCCTGGCTCTTTCAAACTTTATAATGGCAGTGAATGGCTGTTGAGATTTTGAAGTCTAATAAAGTGCATCCATCCAAAATAACAAGTGCTCCACACAGCTCTGAGGGCTTAATAAAGGCCTTCTGAAGTGAGTCGATGCATTTTTGTAAGAACAATATCCATATTTAAATTTTATAAACCGTAATCTCTAGGTTCCACACACACATTTTTCTTTACAAAATCCAATTTGTTAACTTATAATTCGCGACCGGTGTTTTGTTTGGCTCTCTCTTCTGCACTTCTGTGTTCGTCACTTCTCACCGGAGCTTACACTATGGCTACCTCCTACGTCATCTTCTGGAATGCTACTTTCTCGTGAATGTTTATATGACAACTAGCAAAAGCTAGTGATTTACAAAGTTTTAAATATGGATATGTATCTGCTACTGTAAATAGACTATGATTAGGATAATACACTATACAACTATAACAAATAAAATAATAAAATAGAACAAAAATAAAATAAATAACATATCTTGATAAAGATACAAAAAAAGAATTATCCATATTAAGTACATTTCACAATAATGTGTCTCTGAGGATTCAAAAATAAAAATCTACAGAATAAAATTCTTAATTTTTCTTAAGATAAGAATATTTTGTATTTAGAGAAAAAATTGTTTTAAAGAAAAAACACTAATAATTGAAATTCTGAATAAATAAATAAATAAATAAATAAATAAGCAGAATATTAAATAATAAACAGAAAATTAAAAAGATCAGAATTTATTTGAAATATAATTATTTTATACCACTACAATTATTTATATCTATAATATATTAAATGTTTTTGTATCTAATTATACCTATATCTAATTTTAAATCTATTTACATTTATATGTATAACCATTCATATTTGTTCATAATTGCGCATATATTTTACATAATATCATAATCATGGAAAATAAATAGAGACTGTTTATTGTCTTTTTTCATATTGCTGTTGGCACCGTTTTATAAACGCAATGAGGCACTTAAATCCAAAATATGATTTTACCATAATCGAGTTGCCTGGTGAAATCTCCCAAATCCAAGTTCTGTCATGAAACTCTAGATGGCGCAGGCTGATTGGTCATTAATGCAAACTGATGATATTCACAGTGTTAAATTACTTGGCACAAGCTGATTGGTTCATGTGGCATACACAGCCAATGAGCTTGCTGCTTTACATTTAAATGGCTGGTTGGCATTCACACTGTGCTGAGTTCAGAGTTTCTCTGAAACCCTCCACCTCCCCAGCTCCACCTTTATAGATCTGCTACGGGTTACTATATATGCTTTATGTGCAACAGTGTATTGGTAGATGTAATAGCAGTAGCATGTTCCTGTTGTTCCTTTGCAGCAGCAGCAATAATAAAGTTGTTATGATAGAACTGTATAGAAAACCTCAAACATGTTCTGATTGTGCCATGTAGCATTTTCAATGGAAACTAATCGTTCTCTGAAATCTTTTCACTTTTTCTGATTGCAGTATCCATTTACTTTAAAAGCCATTTGTTACATCACAATTACAGTAAGCAGAACAAACACACTAAGAAAAATACCTACAGTGTAAAGTATGAATGTCTTTTCATGCTGATTACATGAAGCTCTGCTCCACTGAATAGACGCTCCTGCACACAATGCGACGTATGTGCAGGTTCATGTGCGAACGCGCACACACAGACGCGCCATTCACACCTACAAACCCCACACTCTCACTCACTAAACAAGTTTTTGCTCACTCAGAGTTGTGAGTGAAGAGAAACACCTGAGAGAGTGTGAGAGTGAGAGAAAGAATGACAACCACACCTCACTCATCATATTCATCTAGACGGTGAGAACAGGTTGTCCCTCAGAACGACTAGATGAGGCGTTTCCACCGCCCGCATTAGCCTTACAAAACCATTCCCGCCCGGGTCTCTATATGTGGGTGAGTTATGAGAGAGGGACCAGGCAAGGACAAGAGAACTGGCAAGGCATTTTAATTATTCAGAGTCAGCGCTCATTTACACCAGAATGGCTGCTTCGACTAAGCTCAGAGTCTGACATATGACTCACATAAAGGATTTAGCTAAGTCCAACTGGAAGTACGTCCATGCTAATTGAAATGTATTTCTATTAGCAGGCTGATATAGTCTCTGTGATATGCACTAGCACTTCCATTTAAGGCAGGGCAGTGTTTACATTACATAGTTGAGCAGTGAGCGCTTACATAACAATGGCATAGTGAACATGCCCAATGCGCAGATCACAAGAAACATTTTTACGGAGCTATGAGGTCACTGTTTATGTGCTGTTAGTATACGGTCTATGGCTATATTTGTAAAGGAATACTAGCATACTGCTTTATACATACACAAAGGGTAATACACTGGGACTGTGTAAACACAAATGTGTGTAAACAGTCTTTACACACAGTATTTTGGTTGTCTGATCAAATGATACTCAAATTAAAATGAATATTTCTTCTTGTTTATTCATCACCCTGCATATAGAAGGGCAAGTGCATTTTATGGCATACATTCTGAATGTTGCAGAAATAGTAAGAGGAGTATACTTGTACACTATTCCAAACACAGCCAAGAAGTTTAGAAGATTACCCAGATTAACTAGACCTCACATTTCTGAGGATTCTGAGAAAAACTTTTAAAGCTTTGAAAAAGAATGTTCTAAAGAAAAAAAAAATAGTAAGCATCCAAATTCAGTAAAATAAAATAAAATAAAATAAAATAAATATAATAAAATATAATAAAAAATAATAATTCAGTAAAATAAAAGAAAATAAATTGTTGATGAAGATAAAAAAGCATTACCCAGATTTACAAGACTTTGCAATAATGTCTCTGAGGATTCTAAAACAACCTAAAAATTAAAATTAATAATTTTTCTTAAGATAAGAATATTTTGTATTCTGAGAAAAACATCTAAAGAAAAAAAAATTGTAAGCATCCAAATTATGGAGAAAAAAAAATTAAACTGAAATTAAAAAAAAAAAAAAAATAATAAAAATAATAATAAAAAAAGAATGTTCTAAAGAAAAAAAAAATGTAAGCATCCAAATTCTCGGGGGAAAAAAACAAATAAAAATAAAATAAAATAAAATAAAATAAAATAAAATAAAAATGCAGTAAAATAAAATATAATAACTTCTTGATGTCGATAAAAAAAGCACCCAGATTAACTAGACTTCACAATAATGTGTCTCAGGATTCAAAATCAATCTAAAGAATAAAATTCTTTAAATAAACTCTTAAAATAAGAATATTTTGTACTCTGAGAAAAACCTCTGAAGATGTTCAAAAGGAAAAAAAAAAGAATCCAAATTCTGGAAAATAAATAAATAAATAAATAAAATATTGATGCAGATTAACTAGACTTTACAATAATGTGTTTGAGGATTCTAAAACAACCTAAAGAATAAAATTCTTAATTTTTCTTAAGACAAACAGTATTTTGTATTCTGAGAAAAACTTTTGAAACTTTGAAAAATAATATTCTAAAGAAAAACCATAATAAGAGCAAATTCTGGAGAAACAAACATAAAAAATAATATTTCATAATATTTTACTTGTATAATCTAGAATACATTTAGGTTTATCAGATATTTGTGTTCAAGATGTAAATATTGTGGCTTATCAACAGGCAATGAAAATATATGAGAAATTTTCCAAGTATCGCACCTAACATTCTTCTTATAATTAATTCTAAGAACGTTTTAGTTTATTTCTTAACGAGATTTTTGTGAATCCATCCCTGCCTACAGAACACACAACATTGTTTCAGTTCCGTCTGTGCTGTGGTTGCCAATTGGTCAGTAGAGTCTGTAGCATGTTGCCAGTACAGTATGTGTTGATTTCACAGTAACTTGGTCAAAGTGACGATTTGTGTTCTGTTTAGTCATAATGTCTATAATGATGAGGACAGTAGAGTCTGTTGATTGTTCGCACTGTTTGTTTTTACTGGAAGGAGAATTGTAGACTGAGTCACTGTCTTTGCGTTCTGATGTGACATTACTTCTCTGATCACGTTCTGCTTTTGTCTGTAGTACTCACTCACACACACACACATGCGCGCACACACACACACGCCTATCTCCCTGGATCCCACTGCCAACGCGCTCTAAAAATATCTGCATCAGAACTCTCCTAGCTGTGTGTGTGTGTGTGTGTGTGTGTGCTGGGATGAATCATTCAACCAGAGAGAGCTACTCAACTGATCCCTCGCTCTCTGTCTCTGTGAAAGAAAGAAAGAAAGAGAAACAAGGGAACAGAGAGAAAGAGAGAGAGATAGTAAAAGAGGGCATGATTTTCCAAGAATGGACTACTGAATACATGCTCTCACAATTACAACCAGCGGCTTCTGTCCAAGTAGGCAGCAACTGCTCAAGAATTTGGATAAGAAAACAACTGACAGTATAGAAATAAAACAAATGTAACGAGATCAACTAGAGATTTGTTGTCTAATGGTCTATTAATGGTGTTGTCTAAAGTGGCCATTAATAATAGCCTATTAATTGGTATAATATGCTTTTAATGTATGATTTTCATTTTTTCACACAACTTAGTTTAGTGTGTTAATGTAAACATACAAAAATACTAATTATTGGTGGCTTGTTCATAAAATAAGATAAGTGGTGTTTTATATATTGTAGGGGTTTTCAATTTTTTTATACAAAGGATCCTTAAATATGATGAAACACTTGCTAAAATATTTCCTAAGTTCTATCTTTCATAAAGACATTTTTTAAACTGAATGAGAAAAATAGTATTATATTATTAAGACAATTGTGTGCTAAATTAACTGCCTGTTTAAACACAAAAAATAGATTAAAAAGTTATCTGGAAAATATTTACTTTGTATTTCATTTGACTTTATTTTAAATCTTTTTTTACCCAGCATTTAATGTCAGAATTATTTTTGTAGTGCAAATATTGCTTTAAAGCAGCAAAAGTAATAATATACTACATATAATAATATGCATTTATATTCATTTTAATAGAGAATAGTATCCAACAAATCCAAGGACACAAATACCAAAATAAGATTTTAAAATAAAAATGTATGCAAGTTTGTTTCTTACTGCTGTAAAAAGATTAAAATAATTGTGAATACCGTCATTACTTATGACCTTATGACCTTATTTATGTCTTTTAAAAGCAGAATGAAACGGTACTTTTTAACAGCACTGATTTTTTTAAGGGGGTCATGACATGGATTTTTTTTTTATTACTGAATATGTTCCTTCAGGTTTACTTTAAAAGCTTTAGCACAAAAAATTATTATTTTCAACCCTCAATCTGACCCTCTGCACTGTAAAAAAAACAATTTGTTGAGTCAACGTAAAATAATTTGCTACCCACTGCCTTAAAATGTTAAGTTCAGTCAACTCAAAAAAAGTTTAGTCAACTTGAAATGTTAAGTTTAAGTGACAACTTAATATTTGAGTTGATTCAACTTACAATTTTAAGGCAGATGGGTAATGAACAGCTTTTAAGTTTAGTCAACTCGAATTGTCACTTAGTTTCAAGTTGAACTAACTCATCTGAGTTGACTGAACTTAAAATTTTAAGGCAGCAGGGTAACAAATTATTTTAAGTTTACTCAACAAATTGTGTCTGAAATGATCTGTTTTTAAGGGGTGGGTCCTTTAAGGCTTCTCAGTAATCGGCCACTGTTATGATTGGCTAATGTCACTGCATAGGAAACAGTATCAACGCCCCCTCACTATTGCATAGTGGCAGTAACAGTAATTTCTACACTATTCAAGCAATGCGCCGTTAAGCTGCTGAACGCCAGTGGGCGTGGCCTATGGCGAAAAGATGCCTTGCTCTGGAGGTGTTCATGCAAATGTTTGTGCCTGGGGAATGTCATCTTGCACCTCTGATCCAAACAAGCCCTTTTTGGAGCTTGATTAAATAAATGCTTTGTTTATAATGAGAAGGACGTTTTAAGCTACGAAACTTGCAGGATGTTTTAATGGTACAAAGACCTCTTATGCCAAAAGATCAAGGGAAATTTGATTTTGATGTCATGACCCCTTTAAACTTGATTTTTAACTAACTAACAGGCACCTGGAAGCCATCTTGAAAACCCATTCCATCTATAAACCTTGTAAACATCAAAGGGAAATTATGTCTCTATCAAATGTAAATGTAAACATCGTTTAGTTACACAAATTGGACAAAAAGGCCCAGAGGGGAATTTGGCTCCTCATTTCAAAAGTCCAGCACACGCCACAGATCGCTGCATGCAAATGAGCATTTTTGAGTGTCGCTGCATGTTTTGTACGTGTTGATTAAACACTGCCGTGCGGTGTTTGCATTTTCACAAGGGTGTGACAGATACGTGCATGCTCAGGTTTGCATTCCAAGAACTGCACTTCCTGTCAGTCAAATGAATTAAGTTTCACACTGAATAACAATGAACGAGGCACAGGAAAGAAAAGCGAGGAAAGCGTGAGTGAGAGTGAAAGGGTAAAAGTTAAAGTAGCAAGCGACAGAAAAATAGCGACATTAATCTCCCCCAGGATCCATCAGACCCGGCAGGACCCGTCAATCACAGAGACCTCGAGCATCTTGCCGCACATTATGGAAGCTGTCCGGCCTGTGAAAAACATTCACGCGCACACTCACACACACACACTGCCTACGATAAACACATCACCTCCCCCGCCTTGCACCTTATCTGCCACATGTCTTTCTCTCGCAGCTTCAGAACGCAGAAAGACCTGGCGCGTCCCTGCCGAAGGCTTCCCTTTAATTCTTCCTCAAAATCTCACATGAGGAATGACTCATCTCTCCCTGTCTCGGTGAAAGACTTGCTCTGTTCTCATCCTTCTGGCTTCTTAGTGGCCAGTGTCCCTGACCCAGACAAAACAGCCTGCAGGAATGTACAGTATAAGAATAACTACGATATATTTATACGAACATTTTACCCGTTAGTACTTCCATTCAGTTGCATGGCTAGTGCAAGAGTACATAATCTCTCACACAAAAGCAGAATTTTTCTAAACACACAGGTTGTTTTTTTCCATTGCAATTACACAGAATTGGAAACGGGGCAATGCAGACGTGAAAGCACTAAGAAGTATTATTAAAGTAGTGCTGGGAAGTTTGACCAAAAATTTGTATCACATTTTTAATGTTTTTTTTTTTCTCTGACTGTGCCTTTATATTAATCAGAATGCATGAAACAGTTGCAAAACCACTGCATTTTAATCATAATCCAAACAAACATGCTACACATAGCATGAAGAGTTTTTAATGTAAATTAGATTGCATAATTTCTAAATTTGAAGCAAGAATACAATGGTCTAGCTTTGGTTTTGTGAAATTATGCTACATCAAACAAATCTGCACAAACCAAAAGCAGCAGATGGGCTGAATGAGATGCAAATTCACTCTCTGACAGCAGGTGGTGCTTATGAAACAGCAGTGATATGAAGTTTCCTTGCTGTGCTTTTAAATACGACATTAATATGCCTTAAGTACGGTGGCCGAGAGAGCTTAACGCGCTGCAACTTAAGAAAACAAACAGAACAAAAAGACAACAAATTAAGAAAACATCTTCATCAGTTCGAGAACACAGGCGCTGCAAATCCTCGCAATGCAAACACAAATACAGAAACGCACTGCAAATTCTCACAACACAACCGAACACAGAAACGCACTGCAAATAGCACGGACCACAACGGAAATGTTTCAGGTGGACCTCAAAAAGTGACAAACCCAGCTGGGACCTGAATTTTGACCTGATTTTAACCATTAATGAAGCACTGCAGAATTTTGAACGTTATTTTTATTTGCATATATTTATTTATTTATATATTTATTTGCAATTAAGTTAATAACGTTTCACAGTTAAGTGTGTAATTCGTCAGATTAGTCTAATAATATCCAAAAGACCAATGAATCGTATGATCAGGATGTTAAAATAAACAAAAAACTCACCTTTTAGTTCACCGACAACACCTCTACTCTGATCAAAAGCCACTGAACAAATGATCAGGTCCCAGCTGGGTTCGTCACTTTTCGACGTCCCCCTGAAACATTTCCGTTGTGGTCCGTGCTATTTGCAGCGCGTTTCTGTGTTTGCAGCGCGTTTCCGTATTTGTGTTTGCGTTGCGAGGATTTGCAGCACCTGTGTTGTCAAACTGATGAAGATATTCTCTTAATTTGTTGTCGTTTTTTCTATTTGCATGTGTTTTCTTAAGTTGCAGCGCGTTGAGCTCTCTCGGCCACCGTACTTAAGCCCCAAGTGCGCTAGCGTATGCATACAGTCGAACGCGTAGCCTTTCAAAGTATACTCCATTTGATGTGTGTGAATGTGAACGTGAATTATACTATTAGTTGTGTGTTATTAATAGTTCTCTAACCATTGCCATCCAGTTGACAGGGTTCGCTTTGGTTGCGCGTTCGCTTTGTAAACAGTGGGTCTGTAGTTCCGGCTACTTTCCGCGTGACCTTTCGACGTGATTCAATAGTACGTAGCATTGTGGACACACATCCCAAAGCCTGTGCTACACGAGCTTTGTGCTTAAAAAGTATACAAATTTTTATTTTTCGAAAAAAATTACAGATCGTTTTGCTAGATAAGACCCTTCTTCCGTCGTTTAGAGCCCTTTGAAGCTGCATTTAAACTACATTTTGGAAGTTCAAAATCGGGGCACCAATGAAGTCCATTATATGGAGAAAAATCGTGAAATGCTTTCCTCAAAAACCATAATTTCTTTACGACTTAAGACAGAAAGACATGAACATCTTGGATGACAAGGGGGTGAGTAAATTATTTGTAAATTGTTGCTCTGGAAGTGGACTTCTCCTTTAAAATATCTGAACTGAATGATTCATTCTTTCTTTTTCTGATGAACTCTCATCACCTGAATTAAATATCAGTCTGTTCGACACACAAAGCTATCATGTGGTGCTTCTGTGCACTTTTTAGAAGCTTGAAAGCTCCAGTCCTCATTCTTTGTGATTACATGAAAATTAGCAACCAGATTGCTCTTCAAAAGTTCTTCTTTTTTGTTCCATGTTTGAAAGAAAGACATAAGAGCCAAAATAGAGCCAATATGAACATATTTGATGTTTAAAATAAATAAATATTGAGTGAGACTTTGATCAAAGAGATTTCAGTGTGGGTGGAACTACCCGTCGACTGAAAAAAGACACCAAAACACAACGCTGTTGAAAAGAATCTATGCAAACTGAAATAGCCACAAATATATTTGGTTGTAGTTGGTTAAAGAGTACAAACAAATATTAGTAAGAAAAGTGTGGACAGAGACACGTAACACTAGCAGAAATCTAATTATAGTTGAGAGATAGTCGTCAGTGATATCGTAATGTAACAATGTAAAATAATAACGCTAATATGTGGATTTGCAAGGCATGGCAGATAAGGATGTTTCAATTGTTTTGTTTCATTATCTGCTCGAACAAAGAGCGAGAAAGAAGGGTAATAACTTCTTTGAAAAACAGCAGCTTCTTTGAACACATTTCACATTGTCTGTGAGACATCCGGCCTACGGATGACCTTTCCTTTTAGTTTTTATCAGGGAGGCCACGAGGGAAATGACAGCGCTTCAGTACGTCCAGCGCGCTGATGCTATGCCAAGCATGCCAAAAATAATAGAAAAGTCCACAAGATGTATATTTTCTTTAAGCATTTTTCATGTGACACTGACCTCCTACGATCCTCAATTCTGTTCATTCACAATATAATTTCATATAATGCCTACGAGGATCATTTTACAATTGTAAACATACTGTTAGCATTCATTTGTCAGATCGAAAACACTCTTGAATCTCAACTCTCAGGCCATTACGAAGCTATTCTTCCCCAGTCGCCCTTCAATCGATACACTTCAGCCACAGAGGAGGAATTAGCTCCTAATAAGCTGCAGATATTAAAGATCATTATGCAACACTTTCTGTACACAGTATCTCTATAGATACTAGACTGGCCGCATTGTTGTGCAGTTTGTGCCGAGAGCCGTGGAGAGTACAGACGCTTGTCGTTTCAACACAAAGACTCACTTGAGAACGGACTAACTGGAAACGGGCCAATCGATGGAGCTGGCGGACAATCACACAGCTGAAAAACACCTCCAGCCCTCCCTGTTCTGTCTTTTCCAAAATATCGCTGCTGTAAACAATGGTGATGTAATGATTTATTTTGTCGCTCTCATTCCAAGTGGAAATTGTAAACATTTATCTACTGTATGAGAACGGAGGCACGACTTTCATAATGTGACTTGCCTGAGAAGTCCATCTCCTGCATGGTAACGGCGGCAGGGTCTCCCTGTACAGAGACAGTGAATGGATATGGGGGCACTGTAATAAAGACGTGAACAGCCCCTTTGCGGGGGGGAGAACCTTTCTGCTTGGTACACTACAAGCTTTTGGTAATTACCAGAGTGCCAGAGAGCATATGAATAAATTCATGAGCTCTGACTCAGGTAATTAACTCATTGTTTAGTAATTAGAGATCAGGGGAGAGAGAAAGAGAATGAAAGAGAGAAAATGAGGAGAACATTTGTAGGGGATGAAAAAAAAATCAGGAAGGGTGAGAGGATGAGAATAACAGCAAAAGGAATTAAGAATGAAGTCAATATTAACATAAAACAGTACTGTATGTAAGTGAAATATAGAAAAAACTTAAAAGTAAAATATATTAAAAGGAAACTACTCATTTTAATTACAGGCCTGCTTGTCAGTCAGACTTGCAGTGAATCAGTATTAATGTAATATGCACTACCGTTCAAAAGTCTGGGATCAGTTAATTTTTTTACAAAAAATTAATACTTTTATTCTGCAAGGATGCATTACACTGATCAAAAGTGGCAGTAAAGACATTTATAATGTTACAAAAGCAGTTCTCAGTTTTAAATAAATGATGTTCTCTTAAACTTTCTAGTCATCACAGATTCGTGGAAGAAAAAATGAAGTACAGCTTCCTCAAAATTGTTTTCAACAAACTCAACACTGATAATACGAAATGTTTCTTGAGCCACAAATCAGCATATTAGATACATAGATTTCTGAAGGATCATGTGACTCTGAAAACTGGTGTAATGCTGGCTGAAAATGTCTTTTGATTTAGCTCAAATATTTCTTCACCATTTACATGGTTTGTACCAGTATTTAAAATGAGATAATGCAGAGGGATAATTGAGAAGCACTTGCTTTAATTGTATTTGTTAATATTAGTATTAATATTTAATGTATAATATAATTACCAAGCTATTATCACAAAATGACCCAACAGTGTGTTCAGGACTCTAACTGTACACTACCAGTCAAAAGAAAGCCTCTTCTGCTCACCAAGACTGCATTTATTTGATCCAAAGTACAGCAAAAACAGTAAAATTTTGACTGTTTTTTATTTAAATATTTTTAAAAGATAATTTATATCTGTGATTTCAAAGCTGAATTTTTAGCATCATTACTCCAGTCACATGATCCTTCAGAAATCATTCTAATATACTGATTTTCTGCTAAAAAAAAAAAAAAAAAAAACTTTTTATTTCAAATAAATGATTATCTTTGGATCTTTCTATTCATCAAATGATCCAAAAAAGTACTTAATTGTTTTAAATATTGATAATATTAATAATAAAAAATGTTTCTTAAACAGCAAATTGGCATATTAGAATGATTTCGGAAGGATCATGTGACACTGAAGACTGGAGTAATGAAGCTGAAAATTCAGCTTTAAAATCACAGGAATAAACTACATTTTAAAATATATTAAAATAGAAAGCAGTTATTTTAAATAGCAAAAATATTTAAAAACTGAGTTTTTGCTGTACTTTGGATCAAATAAAAGCAGGCTTGGTGAGCATTAGAGAGCATTAAAAATCTTTTGACTCGTAGTGCACATTATCCCATTTTAAACATTGGTACAAAGCAAATAAATGGAGATGAATATTCATTTGAGCTGGATTTATTTTAGCACATGAGAAAAAAAGCCCGCCGAGCGATACAAGAGACATAAAGTATACAATTATGTAGAAAATTGGTTTGGCGGTCATTATTCGAGAACATTTCACCACAAAAGGCAAAATTTACACACGTCATTTACTCTCAAGCAAGAAAATAAATAGCTCTACCCTCAACTCCGCTCACATACTCGGTGGTAGTGATAGTTTCATTTTTTGCACAAAAATGTTACTATCAACTTGGTACCCGAAGTACCAATACTTTTGACATCCCTGTTGGAGACTAATAAAAAAGGCTGAGAGACTTACAGAAAAAGGATGCTGTAGAATGACACCGAATGAAGGGGAAAGAGAGACTGAGTGGATTTCCATTTAGACTGACAAAGGGGGACTGGAGGAGAAAATGAGGGAGTGTGAAATGACACCAGAGGCAGAGAGAGATCCCTGTCAGAACTCAAAGCTGAACAGACACTCCTGACGGGCTTATCCACGCACCGCTGGGCCCGAATACAGCTCAAGCAGCATCAGATCCTGTCCCCACAGACACGCTACACGCATACACACAGCCAATCCCACCGAAACGTCATCTTACACCACGTATCACATCCACATTCAGTCTATATGTGCGCTAACATGCTCTGACAAGCTGGAAGCTTCCTCCTTTCCAAACAGGAGCTGGTAGTCAGGATGAGAAGCGAAATTAGTTCCACAACAGAAGCTAAACTTAGTCGCTGAGAAGAAAGACAGCTTGTGAAGGTTGAGGATAAAACCGTCAATGAGGAAAAGGTGAAACACTAACATGACTAATGTGACTAACGTGACTAACGTGACACGTTTCTGTGGCAGAAAACTTTCTACAAAAGAAGATATTCTCTAAAGATTTTGTTTCCAATTTTGGGTTAAATAACCCTGCTAGATGGAAATAAACACAGAGACATAGACTGTGGAAATCAAAAAGACAATAAAACGGAGGATTCCAGACAACTATGTGATGACGACAAAGAAAACTGGAATTAGGAACAAATACCAAAGAGTGAGTGGAGTTTGAAAAAGAGGAAGCCTAGTGTTGAGTCAGCAAGTGAAAGAAAAATAACAAGTGATCGAAGTATAGCGAGAAAGAAGAAGAGAAACATAGACACTTAATGCATTTTCACGCAGCTGTGTGATGAGGCTGACCTCACGCTACCCGTCTTTACACACAACCGCTACTGAGAAAGGGACAGAAAACGTTCCACGCTTTTACCAGTCACATCTGACAGAAAACCCTACGGGCAGAAGACATCACACAAGTCTCCTTTCATAAGAGGTCTATTATGAGTACATCTGTTTTGAAGTTGAGGGTACAAATGCTTGACCCATGAAAGAATGAGTCTTGTGCACAAGCCAGTCCAGAAACGTTCGAGTGAAAGCAAACCGTCTTACCCAATAGGAAGATGCAGGTGGATTTTGACCTGGTAGTATGTTCCAATGTTCAATGGGAGAGAAGAGTCCAGATGAAACCACTGGGACGGGGATGGGTAAATCTCTCCTCCTGCTGTCTGAGGGGACGGTTCGTGATTCCCACTCTGTCTGTCCACGTCTGCGTCTGCCTGGCTCCAACAACCCTCACCATTCCCTGCCACATACAAAAACAAAGAGGTTTATACCTAAGCAATGAAGTGCGAGTGGCTGTGCTGTGTTATAACATCTTAAATTGTGCTGCTGGAGTGTATATTTGATCATGACTGGAATGCTGTTTTGACCAATCAGCATCCAGAACTGAAGCTGCATTTTATAAACAGAAATACTAAATATTAATTAGTTTGATTTAATGTTTACCATATAATAAAATTCTGAATGTGTTCTGAAATCCTCTTATAATGCCACCATCACTTCTCCTGAATATGTAACCAAGGTAACAGGAGACTAGTTGAGAATGTACTTTAAATAAGTAGGGGGGGTTGGGATTTCCTTCACTTATCAGACTAAAATCATCTATCAAAAATAAAAAAGTAAAACGATTAATCAATCAAGTAATTAGTGAGCCAATCAGTCAATAAGTTGGTAATCGACAACCCACCAAAATAAAAGCTTGCTGATTTTAGGCTTGAAAATGTTACAAATTCATATAAAAATAAAAAAGTAAAAAAAAAAAATGTTAGTTTTGTTTTTGATGGTAATGCACCACCAGAAACACAAACAACATTTTCAACACTGAAAATAATAATAAAATGTAAAAAAAAAAAAAGTTAAATGTGAATTAAATGTGAATATTAGCATTGTATTTTTTAAGTGTACTATAAAATAAATGTTTTTTTTAATACTCGCTTTATTCAATATATACAATATATACAATAATTATATACAACAACCTATATACAATAATATATATATATATATATATATATTATATATCAGAGGTTGCTAGACTTCAACATTGTCCGTCATTTTGACAGACAGTGTCGTAAAAATTCTGTCATTATCTATTTTTACCCGTCGTTTTAATTTTCATATTTTGATTAGAATAACACATTTAATTGCTTTTATTTTTGTTCACATTTTCGTTTTTAATCATGAACCTACAGGACGACAAAAAACAAAAACGATTTCCCGATTTTAATTTTAATAAACCAATATTGATTCTTAAATCACAATCGATCTCTTGGTCTATGTTGTTTTCAGTTGATGTATGGACAGTAGTGCGTCTTCCTTCCAATAAATAGCAATAAGCCAGGTTTTGTGTTACTTTTGTTATGAAACAAAGTCTCAGATTTCAAATTCTGTCAATTTCCTTAGGAAATTCAAGCAATAAATACCGTTTTGGCGCTCTTTAATGTGGCCTGATAGATCGTTGTAGCTTCTGTGTACTCCGCTGTGTGTAATCAAATGAATAGGAAAACATTTGTGATAATTTCGTTTTTGTTATGGATTCCGTGCTCTGCTGCCACACTGGAGCGCACTCGCCACCAACGGGACAGGAGTGGGAATTATAGCTACAATTAGCAATAGATCACCCTCAGTGTAATCTGTCAAAATGCCTTCAGATTTTTCCGTCACTGATAAAAAATCTTTCGGGTGATAAAAAGAATTTTCCGTTAACGCGACCTCTGATATATATATGTAGATATGTATATATATGTATATATGTATATATATATATATATATATATATATATATCACTCCCTTTTTTAATTCCCAAAAAACCTAAACAGTCTCAATTATCAAGCCATTTTGATTTTCTCATCATCATACTGCTCAGGCCCCGCCCACAACTGCTGACAGACTGTCCCGTATTAGCATATTTCCACCCTCAGCCAGTTGTACACTGTCTGACATTTTCTCTGCGCTTGCGCAGCTGTAACAATAACAATGTCTCGTAAGCAATGCAGGTGTTTTGTATCTGGATATAAAAGTGAATATAAGAGTCTTCATTTTCTCCCACTGGGGATGCAGTGGATTAGTTTTTTTTTTTTTTATCAGTGTGTGGACACAACCACCCTACAATGATAAAAATCCATTCACTTCTTTTTTTAATCCCCTAAAAACCTAAACAGTCTCAATTATGAAACCGTTTTGATTTTCTGAGCAGTATGACATCATACTGCTCAGGCCCCACCCACAACCACTGACGCACTGCAGGTGTTTTGTATTTGGATGTAAAAGTGAACATGAGAGTCTTAATTTTCTTCCACTGGGGATTAGTTTTGTTTTTGAAGGAAATGCACCACCGAAAACACAAAAAACAGAAGAGAGAGGCAGGGTGAGCAGTATCTTATTATCATTTAAAGAGACATGCACCGAAACGGGTCGCTGTGAACATCTGTTTTTGACGGTAAAAAGAGGTGTTGTTTTACATGCCCATTAAGGAATTTTAACCAAAGTATTTTGCAGACATTTCATAAAGAATCATTCCAACTTGTGGAAAATGTGCACCTGTGGCCCCATTAAATTACATTTCTCTAAATTCATACCAACAACGCAGTCTTTAAGCGTACATTCCTTTACACAAAGACCCATTTTATTTTTTTCCCTTAAATTGTCTGACCTCTCAGTCCAGTTAAATGGTTCGTTCCAGGGCTGAGTGCTATGAGGAAAGACTGTTTAATCAGAATCACTCTATGGGTCTCTGAAGCTC
Organism: Labeo rohita; assembly: GCF_022985175.1. NCBI lineage: Eukaryota > Metazoa > Chordata > Actinopteri > Cypriniformes > Cyprinidae > Labeo > Labeo rohita. Next base: position 11,791,403 of record NC_066887.1, on the reverse strand, counting down.
CCGGGGGAGACCGCATTCACAAAACAAACATTGGACATTATTTATAGATGCCTGTCGACATGGCAACCACTCTTTGTTTGTTTGAATCAGAAACTATTTCTCCTTTTTTTCCCTTCAAATGTTTCGCTTCTTGCTTCAAAGCAGGCGCTGGGACTTGAGACACTCCGTTGTCTCGATTTGCTTTGGTATGTTCCTTCAAAACAAGGGCAGGGTAAAGGTAATGCTCTGGCAGAACGATACAAGCCCTTTTGTGCATTTTGCTCTTAAATTTTGCTGCGTCAAATCTATTCGGAGTAAACCACCAGTTAGTCATGTTTAGATGCCATCATCCATGGCAACGAGGGCACATACAGTATTTATGCGTGTAGAGGAGTCACAAGCTGTTTACATCACTTTAAACTGCATTGGTTAAAATTTGATTCAAACACCTGCGGGCCAATTTCGTATTTAATTGAAAGGGCAACCCGGTGAGTAAAACTAACTATTTTTGTTTACAGTGCATGTAGGTCACATGGTGCTCATCCTCAGCAGATCTGGCAGAACTGAAAACAAAATTCATAACAATTCATTCTCTCCACAGAAAAACTGATTTTAATCATCATGTATAAACCTTTCATGCCTCTGAACAACTTCCAGTGCTTATGAAAGCACTGCAACTGACATAAGTCACTGTATAAGCTCAAACAGATGATGTATTTCAATCATTTGCAATAAGTTTCAATTATATTGCGGTTTAAATGGCATAATTATTAGTTCATTCCCTCACTGGTGTGGTTCATGGTTTAAAAGTCTTTATTACACAATGATTTGAAATTCCTATGGAGAAAATGAATGGGAAAAATCATTTCCTTCTCTGTTATACACTCTACTGACCATTTTTGCTCTTTTTGTTAAGATCCACATGATCTGCACTGGAGCTTTGACTCCACTCAGAGTAACAGTTTTACTTTTACAACACTGAATACTAATGCAAATGTTATGAATCAGACACACAAGCATGCATAGCAACAGATATGTATATATAGACAGACAAATATACTCACATATAAACCATCACCCTTCCTTGACTTAGTCAGCAGCGCTGAATTTTGCTGACTGTTCAAAAGCGCAGGAAAGAATATTAACGACCGTCTGAAACCCCGCCCATTGTCAGTCAAACACCGCCCACCTCTTCCTTCATAGGGATTACACACATTACACTTTTACATTAACAATTACATTATATCACAGTATGACTTGCCTTTATTGAGTCGCCATTAAGAGAAGTTTTTATTTAGTCACACTAAAAGTAACACTTACTCATCTTATATTTCAAAACCTAATCATATCACAGTCAAATTAAGACATAGGCTTACTGGAATACGAGTAGTTGGGAAGTGACAAAATGTAAAACAATTCATATATATATTAGGTAACACTATAAAGAGTATGTTCTCGTCCTGGTTTCATGAACAGCATTCTCTGTTTCTGTTTCCCGTAATTCAGCAGCTGAGTAAGGCTGCATGCTGCTGTTTCTCTTGCATCTTTCTGACGAATAACAGAAGTGTAATGGTTAAATGGCAGCTGACCACAAACAGTCAGATCTACACCACTTGTATTTGTTCCTTTACGAAACAAGTCAAGGGATATTATTAACATGCTAACAATGCTAAGTGATATGCCTGTATAGCGTAGATGGTGTTTTTGTTGGACACAAACTAAACCAAAACACAGTGTGCTCAACGTGGCGTCTTTTTTTTTTTTTCACAAACCATACACATATATATCAGTCTACATGTCCAACAGTAGAAACTGTACTTCTGTCCCTCACAGCCTGAGTGTTGTCATCCCCCGCCCCCTAAAATGAACTGCTACTAGTGTTATTGCACATTACTTTGAAGTAAGATAATATAATAATAACACAAAAAAGACAGACATTATGGAGCTTTAATCTCCCACTAACAAAATGACCTTCACCATTTCTATTTGCGCAGCTACAGTGTGTGTGTGTGTGTGTTCCTGAGGGCTTTCAGTCTTTAAAAAATTCATAATGTCAAGTTCATCTGCCCATTCACATTAGCAGCTGTGTTTATATTACTAAAGAAAAGGTTAAAAATGTCTTAACCTCAGCTTTCCCTCTCTTTCTCTTTCACACACACACACACACACACACTATATTTGTTTCATTTTATTATTGAGTACATTTTTGAATAGTGAGGACATTTATGATCTTATTATTCAAAAATATAGAAAGTATAGTTGCAAACACATATTTACTAGGCTACTTTAACCTAAACCTTACAGAAAACTTTTTGCAATTTTACAATAATATGTACCCTAGTAAAAATGTTATATATTTAACATCTATTAACATTTATTGACATATCACTCAAGACTTACTGATATAAAACATATAATTAAAACTTTATTTAATGCAGTACTTGCTTACAATGCACATTTCTTAATATTAAGCCTAAAATGTGTTCTAATGTCTATACTGTTAAAGACTGTATGGTCTTTGAATAATATCAGTGATTAAATGCAATATATTTCAAGTGTACCTAAAGCATACTTGTGATAGTTCCACTTTAGCACAATCAAATATATTTAAATATATCTTTAGTTACACTTCAGCACTACTTCTGCATGACTGAAGTGGATTAACTACAAAATTAGTTGTTTGACAGACGAGGCTTAAGGTTAGTCCCAGACTAAAATGCATGTTTAAGTTGTCTCAACTGAAAAAATCATGCTGCAACATATCTTAAAATACGTCAGTGCCATTGTTCTGTCTCAAGATGCACAACTGTAACGGTTTCTTCTAAGGCTGTTATGTTTTCTTTTAAAGCTGCTTAAATATCTTAATTTAACTAAGGCCTATTCCTGGCTTAAAGGAGAAGTCCACTTTCAAAACAAAGATTTACATATAATGTACTCACCCCCTTGTCATCCAAGATGTTCGTGTCTTTCTTTCTTCAGTCGTAAAGACATTATGTTTTTTTAGGAAAACATTTCAGTATTTTTCTTCATATAGTGGACTGATATTGTGCCCCGATTTTGAAGTCATTTTTCCAAAATGCAGTTTAAATGCGGCTTCAAACAATCCCAAATGCCGTTGTAAACGATCCCAGCCGAGAAAAAAGGGTCTTATTTAGCAAAACGATCGGTTATTTTCATAAAAATAATACAATTTATATACTCTTTAATGTCAAACGCTCGTCTTGTCTTACTCTGCCTGAACTGTTTTTGTTCTGGTTCATGACAGTTAGGGTATGTCGAAAAACTCCCATCTCATGTTCTCCCTCAACCTCAATCGTCCTATATCGCTGTTTTACCTTTTTTGTTAAGGGTGTATGATCTTTTTCGCATGTTCACTTTGCATAGACTGGGTCGGTACTTCTGCAGTGATGTAGGACGATTTTGAAATGATTTTTGAAGTTGAGCAAGAAAATACTATTGGAGTTTTTGACATACCCTAACTGTCTTGAGCCAGAATACACAGAGTTCAGGGAGAGCAAGACAAGATGAGCATTTGAGATTAAAAAGTATTTAAACTGTATTATTTTTATTAAAATAACCGATCGTTTTGCTAGATAAGACCCTTTTTCCTCAGCTGGGATTGTTTACAACCGCATTTGGGATCATTTGAAGCCACATTTAAACTGCATTTTGAAAGTTCAAAATCGGGGCAACATATCAGTCCATTATATGGAGAAAAATCCAGAAATGTTTTCCTCAAAAAATTTAATTTCTTTACGACTGAAGAAAGAAAGACATTAACATCTTGGATGACAAGGGGGTGAGACCATTATTTGTGAATCTTTGTTTTGAAAGTGGACTTCTCCTTTAAGCTAAGCCCTGTCTATGAAACCAGGCCTACAAGTACAATTGCAAGGTATTTTTATTAAGTACATAAATAAGTAAATGTATTTGTAGTACAGTCAGCATAAAATAAATTTCAAATACATTTTTGTACATTTATTCATTTTAAGTAATTCATTTTTCAATCACGTGTTTTATAATGTTTACAAATAAGCATGTCCCAAAATTTGTCAGATTTAACCCAATTATTGATACAATTTTGTTCACAAAATATGGTTAAGTAGGTACACACATACATGCACACACATATTTTTTATATCATGTTTTATAACATTTTACAAATGAGCATGTCCCATAATTTGTCTGATTTAACTCAATGATGGGTAAAAAAAATTGTGCCTAAAATATGGTTAAATAGGCACACACACACATTTACACAGCATCTACATTTAGCATCTAAACTAAATTGTTTTATATAGAGCAAATTTAAATTATTGCAGACTAACCCAGAAAGTGTTAAATTATATTTATATTTGTTTAGTCTTACAATACAAAAGACAAAAATTGTATATTTTAAAATATGAAAATATAAAACTTTTTATATTTTAAGACTAAAAAATGATTTGCTCTATTTATGATTTTTTTTCCAGTTAATGCTGACCCCCAAATAGCAATAGAGTAAACCAAAACACATACACACACATTTATTTACCTTCTAAATTACATTGTTTTTACACAGAGCAAATTAAAATGACTGAAGACTAACCCAAAAAGTATTGTTGTATTTATATAAATTGTATTTATATTTTAGTCTTAAAATACAAAACACCTAATTTTTAGATTTTAAAATCTGAAAATATAAAACTTTTTATATTTTAAAGCAAAAAAATTATTTGCTTTATTTAACACACATACACACACACACAGTGTGTGTACTTTACTCTCTCTAAACTCTCTCATCTACTACTATCTCCCACAATGTTTTAACTCCCTTATGTACAGTTATTTATCTTAAAACACTGGCTAAATGTGTTTAACTGTCTAGTTTTATTTTGTCTGAAAATCTAAAATAAAAGTCTGAATGTGAAATGAAAATCAACCAAACAATTATTTATATTTAACTAATAATATCATAAACTGCACAGGTACCACAAAATGTAAAATTATTAACATGACAGACCGAATAGGAAAACAATTATGTCAATACAGCATAAGCATGTAATAGTATTGTGTTAATTGCAACTATTTAATTTTATTTCCAGTATGTTCTTTTTGAAAGCTTTTACACATCCTGCTGTTGTAAAGTAGAGTACAGTAACTGGTAGATGTTTGGTTGAACACTCAATGTCAATAGCACAAGATATGGGAAGCATTTTCTTCTCTCCTTCCAAAATCAAGATTTATTCTTTTGCAATCATAATTAATATAATACACAATTATATGGTTAGATCATCTGGATTATTTGCATTTAGCATTTTGGCACACCCTATCAGAACAGAACATTTTAACATCACTGCCTACTTGCAGAAATTTTATCTCCGTCATGGCAACTGCTCGCCAGAACTCTTATTGAAAATGAAAGACTTCAGGTTGTTCTGTCGCTACGAATCGCCGTCAACGTGAACAGCCCTTTACGAGCTACTGAATGAAGCTCCTGGCGCACACACACACACGATAGACTCAGCGGCAGTTACATAACCACAAACACACACCCCTATCGGTCAGCTCAAAGTTCCCCTGCTCACCGCAGATGGTTGACCTCTGACCTGTCAGCACGCAGCAGCCAGTCACGCAGCACACTGCTGACACGGATAATGAAAACACACACAAACACTCCACCCAGGACAAGCTTCATGACAATGACTTTCTGGTGAACTGTCAATGGACTCTTGCTTCACAGTAATATAACACTACGGCTCCAAGGGAGTAACTACAAACTAATCCTTAAAGGGACAGGTAACACAAAATTAAGGTTTGGTCATCATTTACTCACCCTCACGTCACCCGTATGACTTTCTTTCTCCAGTGAAAGACAAAAAGAGATATTACGAAGAAAGTGCCATAAAATTACAATTAGCATGTGAATGAGATTTATGTGTGAACTATGCCTTTAAGTCCAGGCATGATCGAATTGGCCTCTAATCGCTTTATGACATGAACATTGATAATTTGGCAGTGTTTAGTATTTGCTGTTCTGAGCTTACGTAATGCATCCATGAATAATTTCAGTCGTGCAGGCTATCTGTATATATCAGGTAGTTTCATTCAAGACACCCGAGTTGGTTATTCATCTACTCCACATCATTCAGCTAATCCTCCCTTGAGATCTGAATACGTTTTAGCAGTAATAAAACAGGCAAACCCTGAAACACCTTCATCACACTCTCCTAAGTGAAGATTAAAATTGCAGGCCACAAACGGAGGCTTACAAAACTGCAGCCCTCCATCACCCATAGGAATTCAACAATCAAACATCCAGAAATGAAAGCTATGATTGGCTAAACCATCCCCACTGTCATCACAGAAGGCATTTACCCAGAACACATACTTTAACGATACACAGTATATTGGAGACTTTATAGCACTTTGGTCAACATTAGCATTATTTTTAGCATGATTATTGACATCTTTCTGATGAAGCTTTTTTTAAAAGCACAAAAGAGTTATCAATCCTTTCTATCTGCAGATTAAAATGTTTGTATTTTAAACATCAGAGATTTACAGTGTTATAAAAGTTAAATACAGCACAGAACAAGTTTTCCACATATTTGACAAGACTGGACTCCATGAATCATTATTCTGTAATTATTCACCACTCTGCACACATTTCTGGAACAATTAAAGAATTGATATTCTGGTTAAACAAAAGGAAGCATGTGGATTTTATTCACCACAGACATGCATTACATACAAAACATGATATTTTCAGTTTTTATTTTATTGTTAGCCTTAGTTTAAGGACATTTTGTTTCGACAATAGTTTATATATATATATATATAAGGATTAGATAATTTCCAGAAATTTTCCTAATAATTTATTCACCCCGATGTCATCCAAGATGTTCATGTCTTTCCTTCTTCAGTCGAAAAGAAATTAAGGTTTTTGAGGAAAACATTCCAAGATTTTTCTCCATATACACTGTAAAAAACAATTTGTTGAGTCAACTTAAAATAATTTGTTACCCTGCTGCCTTAAAATTTTAAGTTCAGTCGACTCAAAAAAAGTTTAGTCAACTTGAAATGTTAAGTTGTACTAAGTGACAACTTAGATATTTGACTTCATTCAACTTAAAATTAAGACAGCTGGGTAACAAGCCCAGCTTTTAAGTTTAACAAACCAAATTGTTTGTTTGGTCAACTCAAAAATCTAAGTTTTCACTTAGTACAACTTAACATTTTAAGTTGACTAAACTTATTTGAGTTGACTGAACTTACAATTTTAAGTCTGCAGGGTAACAAATTATTTTAAGGTAACTCAACAAATTGTGTTTTCTTTTTGTTTTTTTTACAGTGTAATAGACTTCAGTGAACTTCAAATTGCAGTTTCAATGCAGCTTTAAAGGGCTCTACACGCTCCCAGCCTAGGAATAAGCGTCTTCTCTAGCGAAACGTTTTTTTTCTAAAAAAAAAATTAAGATTTCTATACTTCACTAGGTGTACGACGTGCATGCACGACTTCACGCATTACGTATTCACATTGGAAAGGTCACACACAGTTAGTTCTTCCGTTTTATACTCTGGTTCAAAAAGGTAGTGTGGGGCAAAAAACTCCATCTCATTTTCTCTTCCAACTTCGAAATCACCCAACATCGTTGTTGTACCTTTTTTTGTAACGGGTGTTTAATTATTTTGGACGTTAGCTTTGTAAACATGGGTTCAATATTTGTGACTACGTAATCCATGAGGTCAAGCTAGTGCATTTGGTGTTTTTTTTTTTTTTTTTTTTTTTAGAAAATGACACATCGTTCTGCTAGATAAGATCCTTACACCTTTGCTGGGATCGTGTAGAGCCCTTTGAAGCTGCATTAAAACTGCAATTTGGACCTTCAACCCGCTGATCCCCATTAAAGTACACAATATAGACAAAAATCCTGCAATGTTTTCCTCAAAAACCTTAATTTCTGTGCTTTAGTAAATGCTCCAAAGCTGTTAAAATACAGCCATTGCTTATTAAATCAATTAGGATTGTAATTAAAATTGCTGTGGTGGACACACAAAAAAGAAAGAAAAAAACCTTTATGAGCATTTGCACGTACTTGAAAAAAATAAATAAATAAATCAGCAACTCCCACATACACACACAACCGCATGCTCACACACACCAGCGGTCAGTCCTTTCCCAGACACCAGGCCTCTGCTTCTGTAATTCACTTGCTATGTTGCTGCTGGTTTGTTTTTCACAACACTGTCACATCCAATGAGATTCTCTCCCTGTCTTGGTTTCATGCCACTCAGTGAGAAAGGCACACAGTAGAGACCCTCTCGCTGTCGCTCAGACCGCACCCTCCCCTCCATCAGCGTTACTTATCAGCGTCTGGCCACCGTCAGCCCACGCTGGCCCAGTCACTCACACTGAGCTCTTTACTACAGGGTAATTCCATGGGCAAATCCACAGAGGGTATAATGCAAGGATTAGAGCTGCAAGGCATTACAATCCGAAATACATAGCACACTCAAGCACATCTCTATTCACTTGTCTGCACTCTCGCTCTCTCGGTCTTTCTCAGTTTCAATAATTACACATTCTACCACAACGAAACATACTGGTGGTATCAGATAGCAATATTGGAATCTTGATCTATTCCAAGACAATGAATGATTACAATATTCATAAATTATAGTATTTTCATGGTTCTCAAAGGTATTCAAAATAACATCATAGTACCATCTCGTCCAGTAAATCAAGATGCTTCAAATCCCTGCTAAAAAAAAAAAAAACAGGAATGGTTTCCTGTAGTGTATTTTGGGACATATTCCATTAGGATTTAGTAACACCCTCTTCCTCCACAGGGATTGTTTACAACTGCATTTTGAATCCGCATTTAAACTGCCTTTTGGTTCAAAGTTCAAAATCGGGGCACCATACCAGTCCATTATATGGAGAAAATGCATAATTGTTTTCCTCAAAAAACATAATTTCTGTTAACTGAAGAAAGAAAGACATGAACATCTTGGATGACAAGGGGGTGAGTACATTATATGTAAATATTTGTTTTGGAAGTGGCCTTCTCCTTTAAGCCAATTGAGACATGCACAATTGTAGTGCATATCCAAAAAAAAAGGTAATGTTATGGGGTATGTAAAAAAACAAGTTGATATCATGGCCTATATCTAAACACAGTACATATCTAAATAACAAAGTAATACCGTGGTGCACGTAAAAAAAAAAAAATCAATAACGTTACTGAACATGTAACAATAACATTGTGATGAGTGGGGCGGGGCCGAGAGCCGTGGGAACGGAACGAGGCCGGTGGAGTATAATGATAATGAGCGACACCTGCGCCACTCACCGGTCTCGAAGCCCACGGAGGAGCTCCGACAGGATAAAAGGAGGAGCGACGACAGTGGAAGACGAGAGAGGACCAGGCCTGGACTTTATTTTGTGTGCGGCAGTCGTCCGTGAGGGGCTGCCGCTTTACTTTTGTGTTTGTTTATTTTATTATTAAAGTGTTCAAGTGTTCGCCGGTTCCCGCCTCCTTCTTCCCGTTCTACGTACTGCGTTAAAACATCAATAACAATAGCATGTCTAAAAATAAGGTAATAAAATGGTACATATTAAAAACAAGTTAATATTACAGTGCATATCTAAAAAGCAAGGTAATACCATGGTACATGTAAAATAAAAATAGCAATTATATGGTGCATGTCTAAAAACAAGGTAATAAAATGTTACATGCAAAAAAAACAGTTAATACTAGTAATAGTGCTTATCCAAAAAGCAAGGTAATGCCAAGGTACATATCTAAATAACAAAGTAATAAAATGGTACATGTACAAAATAAGGTAATATTATGGTGTATATCTAAAAAGAAAGGTAATACCATGGTACATGTGAAGAAACTAGCAATAACATGGCATATGTGTAAAAACAAGTTAATAAAATGGTATATGTTAAAACGACTAGTTAAATTTTATAGTGCAGTAGGTAATTCCATGGTACATATCTAAATAACAAGGTAATACCATGGTACATGTAAAGAAAACTAGCAATAACATGGTGTATGTCTAAAAAGGTAATAAAATGATACATGTACACAAAAAAGGTGCATATCTAAAAAGCAATACCATGGTTTATTTAAAACAACAAGGTAATACCATGGACAATACCATGGTATTGGATAAAAAAATAACATGGTACATGACTAAAAACACATTGTCTACAAAAAAAAAACAAGGAAATACCATGGTATAATACTGTGGTACAATGGTATAATTATTCATAAATAATTAATTTCAGTTTTTAGTTTAATAGATTTTAATTTTCTGTAAATAAATTGAATTAAAATAATAAATTAAATTAAATTAAATTTGTAAATAAAGATTTACAGATTTTTAATAGAATAAAAAATGATCAAAGAAAGTATAGAAATACCATGATAATAGAAATACCACTATATACACACAAAACACTATAAACACACAATAGATACCACAATACCTTTTTTCTCAGTGCAAGCTGTCCCTCCCACTCTCTTTCTCAGAACATAAAGGATGAACACAAGCATGTGCTTTACGAAAGTTGGGGCTCAGTGAAAGCGGCAGAAATGGAGCCGGAGTGCGAATGAAACACCACAAGCCCAGCGCTCCAGCGCCGGCAGTCAATCGCACGACACCCCCGCCGCGTGCGTATGTGTGCGCACATGTGCGAGGCCCGGCAGACAGTCAGCGGGGACCGGCCGATTCAATCCAAACCACCACGAGATTTCACCACTCTGACAGCAAAACCTTTTAGCCTTCCCATGCTCCCCTACAAACGGTTTGTTAACACTACAGCCTCGGAACGACCGGATAAAAGGTCACGAAACCTTTCGGAAAACCTTTTTCTGTCACTTTCAATGAAGACTCTTACATAACAGCGCCACGGTAGCTCTGAAACCGCAGGAAACAAATGACCCGCAAAGTAATCTCATTGGCGGTGGGACGTACAACACATGATACAACTGATTCTGCAGACAAAACCTGTTTTACAAAGCAGGAGCTATTTTTCAAAGAGCTACCCAGTGACCTGAGCATGCACGTCATGTGACCCACCTTGTGATTTTTATCAGAAAGGGTATTTGAGACCTGCACGCCTGGGGTGAAAATGCTTTTTCATAGTCTGTTTGTTGTTAACTTGATTTATATGGTTGCCGTCCTGTAAACTAGACACAAAATGTGTGTGTATGTGTACAGCGGACACGTCAGGGGCCCTCATTTCTCGTCTCTGCGGGTCTCTGTTTGCACTGACCCTGCTTATGTAATGAAGGATGCAGAGACACACAAACACACACTTACACTAGAGAGATTCTTGCTGCTGTTACTTAACGCACACTGGGTCTGAGGATATCTGCCGAGATGTGAAGCCTTCTGGTGCCCGGCCAGCCTGAAAAAACTTTCCCAAATCCCAGAGGGGGGAACGCAGACCCTCTGTGATCAACAACAGCCACTGTTGAAAGCCCAGAGAGCTGCGTTTATGAGTGTGCCTTTGGAAAACAATGACATCTTGAAGAAAGAACAGAGATGTGTACTGTAGCCCAATATAATTAGATTGGTGGTTATTAATAATATTCTCATCCAAGGAATATTGAAAATTTGCATAAAAATATGTGGAAAACAAATGGCTTGGCAAGTTAATGAAACTGCCTCTAGCTTTTTTAGGAATTATAAGCAACAAAATAATGCATGGTTGAAATCACAGTGATCACAACATAGCAAAAAACTAAATGCATTAAACACACTCATGAGTGAATAGAATAGAATAGAATAGAATAGAATAGAATAGAATAGAATAGAATAGAATAGAACAGAACAGAATAGAATAAACATTGGCATTCAAAGGTTTGGGGTTAGTATTTTCTACCGTTTTTGAAAAAAGTATTTTTGCTGCATTTATTTAATCAAAAATTCAATTAACTATTATAATACTATTATGTTATATAATACTTACATTTATATTATATATTATATATTATTATATATTATAATATTATAATAGCATTATAATACTATTATATAAACTATATTATAATTTTTTTTTTACTAATTCAGTTGATTAAAATTTTTAATCTAATTAATTACATGATGTGTCGATTAATTAATCTAATTAACTGCAAAATAAATTTGATTATTTAAAGCTATTTTTGTGTTAAATGAGAACATATCAAGTAGACATTACAAATTGTAGCTTTAGAAAGAAATATTTTATTTGATTCAACACATAATTTATTACACATATTACACACGGCCTAACGTAAACTATGGAACATAAAAAAAGATAATTTGAGAAACATCTCAGTAATTTTTGTTCAGATAATGAAAGTCATGGTAACCAAAACAGCTTTGTCACCAACAGTCTTCAAAATACCTTTTTTCATGTACAACAAAAGAAAGGTTTGAAAAGACATGAGGGTGAGTAAATCATTACATGTTTTTATTTATTTTTTTTATTCTTCTTTTTTTTTATGAAATGATACTCTAAATAGGAAACTAAACCTGCCAGCAGGTGGTGGTAAATGTCTTGAGTCATGCACTCATTTGATTTGATTCGTTCAAATGGCTGATTCATTCAGGAATTAAGCAAATGGCTCTTTATATGAATGGGCCTTTGAATCATTGATTCACATGATTCATTCAAATTGCAGATTCATTCAGGAATTAAACACCATTGTGTTGGTCTGAGACATGCAACAATTCTGCTGTGGCTTTAAAGGTAATATGTTCTCTGCAAAATTGAGCAAAAACACATAATATGGTGTTTAAAGTATAACACAATATCAACTTCTTATTTACTGAACTGCTGTATAAAAATCACATTTATGCTTGTGATAGATGGGACAAAATCAGCACTCGTGTCATATTGCTCTTGCTGCCCAAGTGATATCATGTAATATGGGATGTATATAAATATGAGACAAAACTATACAGGGGCTTTTTTTTGCACCAATATCTTAAATTTTAGGGCATAACTGCATTTATGTTGTTAACCTGCATCATATTTGTCAACAGTGAACTGTATGAAATATAAGATGATGTACATGTCTGGCCGCGGGGCCGGTGTGTCAACTGCGTTAAAATACTTTAACCGCAATATTTTTTAACCACATTATTAACGAATTAATTAATTAAACTGACAGCCCTAAAAATAACAGATTTCTGTTTTAATGTATGTTAAAATGCAATTTATTCATGTGATGCAAAGCTGAACGTTAAGCCATATCTCAGTCTTCAGTGTCTCATAATCCTTCAGAAATCATTTCAATATGCTGATTGGCTGCTAAAGAAACACTTATTATTATTAACAGATGTGCTGCTTAATATCTTTCTGGAAAGAAACTGATATTTTTTTCAGGATTTCCGGATTTAATAAAGACAAATATAAATAGAATAGAGAGTTAAAACTGAGTATTATAAACATCTTTACTGTCTCCTTTGGTCAATTTAATACATCCTTGCTGAATAAAAGTACTAATTTGTTAAAAAAAAAGAAAGAAAGAAAGAAAGAAAGAAAAAATGAAAAGAATTAGAATGAACCCAAACAAAAACACATGAAGAACACATTCACAATTTTATTAGGAGAAAAATACATTTTAATTATATTTATAAAGAAGCCAAAATATAGCTTCATAGGCCTTAAAGGGACAGTTCACCCTGAAAATGAAAATTTCCTTGTGCGCAAAGAAAACAAAAATAACGCCAGTGTCGTACTTTGACGTGCATTTGAAGACAATGTCAAAAAAAGGCACGGAAGAGAAGAAATTGTTAAATAAGGTAGTTATTTTTGTTTTCTTGCGCACAAAAAGTATTTAATGACTTTAAAGCTGAACCACAGTTGACACATGGACTATTTTAACAATGTCCTTACTACCTTTCTGGGCCTTAAATGTGTCAATTGCGTTGTAGTCTATGCAGGGTCAGAAAGCTCTCAGATTTGATCAAAAACATCTTAATTCGTGTTCCGAAGATGAACAAAGGTCTTAGAGGTGAAAGTAATTATGTTCATTTTTGGGTCAACTATCCCTTTAAAATATTATTTTATGATTACGTTGTTTCTCAATTCAATCACCATGGACTGATTTGGCAGAAAGTTAATTTTGGACCCTGTATATCGCTCAACTGAGCTTTGACCACATGGCAAACAGACATAAGGCTCCTGAGAGGTGCCAAGGCTCAGGGGATCCCCCGGCTGGAGTTTCACCAACGACCCCACTAGTTTCCACACACCATATCGGTTGCAGCGTTCAGTTTCCAGCCCACACAACACGTTTACAGATTCAAATACAAGAGCACAAGAGGCCCGAAATAGCTTTTCCCTGCATACGCTTACCCTCTATAAACCGCAGCGTACACACCCATTTCACACACAACGTAACATAAAAGCGTGTAAAGGCATCTTGCCCACACATGCACATAAAAACACAAGGTGACACACTCCCACACAAACATACATCTCCTTGACAGTCCATTCTGAAGATGAAAGACTGAAAGTGGGGCAGATGATGACGAGAAAAAAAGGAAAACGACTGCAGTAGTAGAAATGAAAAGAAACCCCCCTCCCACCCCCACTCTCATACACATAAATACACCAACACAGCTCTGCTTCTTTATACCGTCCCATTCAAATCCACATCACCTGGGGGAACGGCCCAGTCAGCCCTGCAGAACCGCAGAGAAGCACCGGGATAATTGATAAGTAATTGAGGGAAGGATCTGGGGTCTTTTAATTAACTATAAGAGAAACGCTGCACAATTTTAAGTAACGCAGCAGTGGTTACCAAAAAGCCCTTAAGAAGAATTCCCAGATTAGACCGCAGCGCTTCATGTCTTTTCAACTGACCCATTTAATGGAAAAACTTCTTATCAGAAACAGAAATACTATCATCTGACCCCTAGTGATTAGTTAACATGATTAAACTGTTGTGAGAAAGAGGAACAAACCAAGCGAGAGAGGAGAGCTGTTATGTGTTGAAACACAGCAATTAGTTAACTCTTATACAACACAAATGTTTTTTTTTCTAGTTTGTGTTTGATAACAGGTATATAGAATCTATTTTAATTATTGTGTTTTTTAGCTTTATAACACAATAATATCAAATTAGAATTAGAATCAAATGGATTAGAATCTAATTAGAAAATGAAATAAAAATGGCATGTATTATGAATAATAATGATGATAATGATATGATAATGTTGCTGATATATTTCAGCTTTGACTAATAACAAATAATGACAAATAGTAAGTATGTATAATAACAAAAATATTAAAACAAAATAAAAACATGGCATTTAATAATAATAATAATATACAATATACAATATATGTATTGTTGTCTATTGTGTATTATTATTATTAAATGTCATTTTTATTATATCATATCATTCCATTATTTTAAAATTAATTCCATTATTATATTATATATTATTATTATTATTATTATTATTATTATATTTCATTATTAATATTTTATTATATTTAAAGTGGTTTTATCTAAACTATGAATAGTAATTATTTTAGCTTTGATACAATAACACAATGTAAAACAAAATGTAAAAACATGACACATATTAATAGTAATATATTAAAAATAATAATAATAGCTATATTTGTATCCCATTAATGCAATTTATGCAAATTGCTTTGCTTCCTAAACTGCATCAAAACATATAATATGCATTATTATTATTATTATTATTATTATTATTATACTAAGAATTTATTAATTTGTATCCCATTATATTTATTAAAAGTTGCTTTGTTATATTATATTTATTATATAATATATTACATTTATTTATTATTATATTATTTATATATTATATTTATAATATTATATTTATTATATTATATTGAAAGTTGTTTTGCTATCTAAACTACAATGAATGTTAATTATTGTATTATTTTAGCTTTGATACAATAACACAATTATTAGAAAACAAAAAAACATTACATGTATCAATAATAACAATTTCTTTATTTGTATCCCATTATATTTATGCAAAGATGCTTTGCTTCCTGTATTGCATCAATCGAAATATACAAATTAATAATAATAATAATTTCTACATTTGTATCCCATTATATTTATGCAAAGTTGCTTCGCTTCCTAAACTCCATCAAACAAAAGATATGATATGCATTATTATTATTATTATTATTATTTGCATTCTTATCAATTTCTTTATTTTTATCCCATTATATTTATGCAAAGTTGCTTTGATTCGTAACTCCATCAGTCAAAAGATACAATATGCATCATCATCATCATTATTATTATTATTATTATTATTGTAGTTGCTGTTATAGTTGTATATTTTATCATATTTGTGCAAAGTTGTTTTTCAGTCTAAATGTGAGGATGAATGTTTATGAAAAATAAACAGGAACAATTATACAAAAGTATGATACTTTTTGTTGTTTGCTATTTAGACATTTATAAATAATAATATAACTACTGTTTAACACTGTGTAACACTTTACAATAACGTGCATTAGTTAACATTAGTTAATAACATTAGTTAACATGAATTCAGAATTACACACACAAAAAAAAACAATATTTCTACAGCATTTATTAATCTTAGTTAATGTTAATTTCAGCATTTACTAATGCATTATTAAAATCACAAGATGTGTTTATTAACATTGGTTAATGCACTGTGAAATAACATGAACAATAAATGACTGTATTTTTATTAACTAACATTAACAAAGATTAAAAGATGTGTAATAACTGTATTATTCATTTTTCGTTCATGTTAGTTAATCCATTAACTACTGTTAACAAATGACACCTTTTTGTAACCAGTGTTACCATTTAAAGCATGGCACATGAGATGTGGTTCCTCTGTAAAATAGTTAGGCTAAACGCTTTTTTTGACCACATCAAACAAAAAAAATCCTCTTTCCAAAAAATAAATGCAGAATGCTTACTGAAAGGTCTGAATTATCCTCTGAGATTTGGGAAATTGGAGTAACTATGGGAAGTTGGTGTAACAATGTGTAATTCCTTTACAATGTTTTACAAAATCTGCCCTCAGGCTTAAAAGATTAAACATAACAACAGCAACAACAACAAGTCCACCGCTTTCTAAGCTAGAACAGGCAGGATTGAGAAATATTACTATTTATCGAACAATCACGCGCTACACTTGGCAAATGGACTGTGAGAATTCGATGAAACCTGCTAATCTAGCAACTTCTGAGCAGATAGCGCGAGGGCTACGGCACATCATCTGCCAAAGTTTTTCACAGAGAAAACTATTTGGAAACAGTTACGTTCCCTTGTCTTTGGACTTGAAAGTTTGAAGGCTCGGCGGCGAACGGGAAGGAATGTCTTTGTGCTCAAAGTAGACTATGCTTGAAATTGCGAGTCTCCCGTATAATGTTTCTCTAAGGGTGGGTTCCTGTCAGAGAAGCTCAAAAAGTACTGCCTCCTCTCTGAAGTCGCTCAAAGCCCAAAAAATACAGTGCTATTCTGTGTTCCACAGCACAGCCCATATTTTACCCCACTGTCTCTCTGTCAGCGGCTGAGAGGAAACGCCAGAGCTCGGCATGTGCTTCAGCGTTGAGGTAACTGGTATGAATAGGTTGCTGCGAACACAGGCGACATGAATCAAATCATTTCCCAACAGGAAAAAGAAGAAGCCCACAGCCCCTTTCTGGTATGCCTTTCCTGATGTAATCTCCAGAACAACACAAGCACGCTCAGCGAGAGGACCGTCCTCCGGCCACAGCGTAGTCTCCAGTCAAATCATGAAAGTTCATGGATGCTCAAGGTGACAATGCTTCAGCCCGTGACAGCTGGTTATGCATCACGTACTGACATTTACTAGAATCACAATCGCAGTGAATGTGGGAAGGTGTCAGACTGGCTTGGTTTAGTAACATGTACCGTGACATGCATGGCTGGTGGTACGTTCAGTCATTCCAGAACATCTTCATGCATTTATGTAGTGTTTATGCTAAAGGTCGTACTGAAAGCTTGGCATGGCCATGTAATGTTTCATTAGTCTAACTAGGTGGATCCAGGGTGAGCGTGATTTTGCCAAGCAGGACAAGCTCATCATTCGCTGGTCCTGGAATATGTAAACATATGTCTCTCTAACCCTAAAACAAAACCTATAACATTATCTACCCCTAAAATCACCATTGATAAAAATGGAAGACCCAAAACCACACTAACACTATAATCTGACTGGATGCTACGAATGTTGTTCAAGGACCAACAGATCACAAACACGTCCTACTTGATGAAATCATGGTCACCGTCAAATACAAAACTTGCCATGCCAACCTGCTACTATACACAAAACCTTGCAACACTTGCCCCACCTCTGTGGTCTTCTGATTGGTCCACTGTTTTGGAACTGAGATGAGGTTTACTTAATGCTGTTAGTCTTAAAATCGCCACTCACCTGCAAGACGCTGCAAAAGACGCGAGCGCAACAGTCATACATGTCTGTATAGTGCCGACTATACACCCCAAATAGTACACCCCAAAATTTTAATTCTGTTCATCCATATAAAGCAATCATGTCTGTCAAGTTAACATGTTAAATTCTGCTAACTTGACAAGCCATCTCAAATGTGCCACTCACGTGCGACACGTCAAACACGTGAGCGCAACAGTCATACGTGTCTGTATAGTGCCGACTACACACATGGTCGTATGTTTTTAATTGGAAAGTATTAATAGGATTAAAAAAAACGAAATAACTGACATGGGAAAATCACGTCGGTTAGAGGTTCTGAATTTCAGTTTCAGTTTCGATTAATCGTCCAGCTCTACTCACAACTGGAAATTTTTCTTATTTTTTGACTTTCTACTGCACATTGTGACTAAATATCTAATTTTAAACCTCATCTAATAACTGTACTTTTTAAATCTGTAAAATTCTGTGAAAGAAATTTAAACTTTAAATTTAAAGGAATAGTTCACCCAAAAATTAAAATTCTTGTCCATCCACTAAAATTGTAAGCAAACAAAACTTTCATCAAAAAGTCAGTACTTGCATGTCAAGAAAGCACAACTGAGCTACCGTTTACCATATTTCATGTGCTCAGTGTATGTGCATTAATTAATGTTTATATATGAATAAAAGCCTAAATTAAATCTGTTTATCACATAAAGCAATCATGTCTCTTCTGTCAAGCTAACTGGTTAAATTCTGTTAACTTGACACGGTCTTGTAAGTGCCACTCATGTGTGACACACTGCCAAAGACCAGAGCGTAACAGTGATAAACATTTGTATTGCTCCAACTACACAAGCAGTAGTATATTTTTAATGGTATAGTATTAACAGGATTTAAAAAAAATAAAATAGAAAATAAAATGTTGGTTAGAGGTTCTGAATTTCGGTGTCGATTACTGTTCAATTAATCATCCAGTCCTACTTAAAATTGCAACTTTTTTCTTATTTTGTGACTTTATATTGCACATAAATATCTTAAACCTCATCTAACAATGTAACTTTTTGTAAATCTGTAAAATTGTGTTATAAACACAAGCATTGACTAGAATGATGGCAGTGCCCACATCAGAGCCGCAACGCACTGCAGAGACACCGCTGGTATAAAAACAAGCACTGAGACGAATGCAATCAGAGTGATATTAAAAATTATCCCGGCACTCCCAAGCTTTAGAACGGCATAGACGGTTCTCCTCATCAGTCCAAAACAAGTCCAATAAAGTGCATCCATCCATAACAAAAAGTGCCTCACACAGCTCCCGGGGGTCAATAAAGGCCTCCTGTAGTGAATCGATACGTTTTTGTAAGAAAAATATTTATATTTAAAACGCAAGAATCACTTTAGTCTAGCTTGCGCCAACAGTTGTATTTTGGTAAGGGGCGTGGCAGTACACAGTACACAGTGGGACGGCTAACCAATCACAACACATTCAGTTTTTCGGAAGGCGGGCCTTCATTTAAAGCATCAGAAGGACAAAACTTGACATGCAAAAAATAAACCATATGGAAGCACAACTGAGTATAAAGCAATTGCATCTCTTCTGAAAACAAGAAATATTATCCTGGCAACTAGCTGAAATTAAAAAAGTTTATTTTTTTGTATGCTGAATTGTTTAGATTTCATTTTATTTCAGTTACTGGTCTATTTTAAAGAATGTTTTTTTATGCTTTTAGTTTTAATTTATCATAATAACCCTAATGCTGATTCCTTGCAGGCTTTATATTAAGCATAATGGACTTGCCCCACTCACCACTGTAGGAGAAAGATTTATGAAGTTAACTAGGAAATGCTTTCTGTTAGATGGTGTTTTTTCATGAGATGGATATCTGGCTGCTTTCAGATTGCTGAAGGAGAGAGCTTCCCCCTGTTCCCCTCCCTTGCGCCTGCTCTCCTTCTCATCTCCAACTGTGAAGGGTAAATAAATAGCAATTCCGGACGTGACATGAAATGTTTAACAGAGCCAAGGCTGTAGTATCTATTTTGCATACCCCACCTCTTTCTCTGGAAAACAGCCCTTCAGACACAAACCAAAAGCCCTCAGCACCGATCAATCGTTCTTTCTTTTATAGCCGATATGATGCATTTTGTCAAACATATGGGAAAGTCTGTTTTCAGTCTGGCTAGAGCACATTGACTGTATTTACTACGCTCAATATGAAATTCACAATGCATGCTGGGACAAGCAGACCTCTTTGAATCTGCATTAAGAAACAAGTGTGGATCTGCAGATGTCACAGACAGCTGACATTTCAGGAACAAGGCTCATCAGACAGCCGAACATCCTCATGCCATGTACTACAGTGACCCCTTTCTCCATATGGTTTCTGAAACGGCGGTTTCGGTTGGGTAACCGTCGCAAGAAGAGTACAGAAAACAAACAGATATTTGAACTTCATGCGTAGTAGCTTATGGTAAATATTCTCAGTCACCACTGACACCTGGGATTCCGCTTTACACGGTGGCCTTCAGATTAACCTCATTCATCTGTGTCAGGCCTCATCAGTCCACTGCCTGCTGCTCATTCAACCTGCAAACCTCCCCATCCCAAAGCTGCTTCACCACGCTGACAGCTGTTGACTCTGTGCAAGAGACGGCCTATTTAGCAAGAACCTTCAAAATTATCACTGACAGGCTTTTTAGCTATGTGAAATGCGAGCCACTACATTTCTACATTTTGTATGTACAAAAGTCATAGGAGGAGTCATTCGGATTGCTAGCTGGTTGTCAAATAAGCCCACCCTCAAGTTTTTATGATATTTTGGTCTATAGCTTGTGTCCCTCCTTTAAGTGATTATTAGAGATTTTTGTAATTTACATATATATATATATATATATATGTGTGACTCTGGACCACAAAACCAGTCTTAAGTAGCAATTTGTAGCAACAGCCAAAAATAGGTTTATGCTGGTCATTAGCTGGTCATGTTGCTGGTCAAGGACCAGCTTAAACCAGCATCAAAACCTACCTAACCAGCATCCCAGCATCAAAACCTACCTACCAGCATATGTTGTTTTTTTTTTTTTGTTTTTTTTTCAACGTACTACAAAATGATGTTTTATAACATTTGTTTGCTAAATTACTACTGTAGATAATAATGATGTCTTATAGCATAGAGTATTTTGAGTAACGGTAGTAATTTAGTTTTGTTTATAGTACTACTGCTGTAGTTTTGTCTTTGTTTACTTAGTTTATCATTAAACTACTAGCAACTCTTAGCAGCCTGTTAACAGTTAAAACTGACCTGCACTTGAAGTACTGAACAGGTCAGTAGTTTTGCCTCTATGATCCACCCGGGCGTTTCCACCCCATTCTTGCGTCACTTGCAATGATTACTCTTATAAAAACCATTTGGCAGAGACTTAGAGCACGCGCCAGCCGAATCGCATTGCCAGTAAAGACTAACCCATCCATGATTTATTAGAGATTTGTTATCGAATGGTGATCCACCAAATGCTGATTAAAACTAAGGAGTAAAAGTAAAAAGTAAGGAGTAAGGAGTAAAAGTAAAAAGTAGTCAGAAAAATAAATTGTGAAGTAAAGTACTGATACCAGAAAAATCTACTTAAGTACAGTAACAAAGTATTTGTACTTTGTTACTTCCCATCTCTGAACATTTAGCAAATAAATATTCATTTTATTACTGTACAATATAATGTTATGACAGCTAAATCCAATTGTAGCATTTAACAATTGAAGAGTTCTTTTGCAAAAACAGATAACTCAGTTTTAAAAAAATTTAAAAGTCATGTTTTTTTATTCTGTATTCCAAGTAATATCAATCGAAATGCAGAAAATAATAATAATTTAAAAAATACAGCTAACCAACACAATAAAAACATAACGCATTAAAACTATTTATAAAAACAGAGTTATCTGTTTTTGCAAATGAACTCTTCAATTTTTACTAACATTTATTCAGATATAAAATTACATCATTTAATATCAATGCAACCCTACATTTTTTTTTTACCAGTTTTATAATCTGATAGGGGTTTCTATAATCTGATTGGTTTCTAACTTTAAAGTCTGTGCGTATCGGAAGTTGCTACCGACTTTATTTTGACACCGTGACGGACTTCAAATTAAAATGACATATTAAATAAAGTGTGGGATTTAAGCACATCCTCTCCACCTCTTGCTGATAGCAAACTAACAGCTGGAGGGAAGCGGTTAAGGATACTGTGCCCAAGCCGTCTAACTGACGTCATCAGAGAAGGAATGCCATTTCACAGCGGAAGCAAATTTTCAGACTAAAAGATTACCAAGACAAACAACTGTTTTTAGTAGATTCATTTACATGGATTAATTGTTCACCTCAAGACCAGCAATGTATGCAAACAAAATCACCAGTGTAAATTTTGATTTTATGCAGCGCGCCTACTAACAAAAAGCACCACTAATCAAAACATTAGCCACTGAAAATCAGACAGATTATACTTTTATGATGCAACTAACAGGCATTAAATAAGACTCATGAGATCTGTGATCTTCTCCAAATGATTTGAGTGCTGCATGATGCTAATGAACACACTCAATTGTTCTCAATGTGCCCACGTTGAGAATTTATGTTTTAAGCACCTCTGGCTGACTCAGACACACATTGTTGGAGGGATTGATGGAAAAAGAAGAAGAAAAAACGGAGCGGTAGAGATGTGAGAGGGAGGAATGCTTGTCTGGCTGCCACCTCTGAGAGTCTCTCTGGAAAGATTTTACGGGATAACTCCACGAGAGGAGGGGAGCACCTCTCCCTCCAAACACTGGCACGTCTCCACCGCTCCAATGACATCACTTAAGAGGGGAAATGGGACGGAACTGGGACGGCCGCTCGCTTGTTTTATCTCAGCACGCAGTATTTTGCTTTGCGTCAGCCTGGTTTTTCTCTGGTGCGTCTCCCCTTTGTCAAAACCACACTTTGTCTATTCAAGGCCAGCGTTAACTTCAGGAAATTCCTTCAACGTACTGTAACTGCACTAAGTACAGCTTGTAGTAAAGTCCCTGCACCCTGCCCAAAAGCTCTGCGTTCTTTCCACGAAATTCACCAAGGTGAGCAGTTGTTAGGGACTTCACGTCACCTGAATAATACAGCGTGCATAATAAGAAAAGACTATATCATGCCAAACATAACAGTGGTAAGGGTGGATTTCGGTATTCCACAGATTGTTTGTATCCATGCAGTTTTCCTGTTATTGAATTCCTCTCTCGGTGCATATCCTCCTTTGTGCTGGAAGTATTCAATCCTTGATACCCGCTGTGAGACCCATGATGCTTGGCGGGTCCCACTACATCCCTCTCACCTGGCAAGGTGGAGACTTCTTCCGGTTTCACGCAATATTCATAAGAATGCACTTCTTCTTAACTGCTTCTTTCTAACTTAACAATAAAGTAAACAATATTCTTTAGAACAACCTTAAAAAAATTATAAACATTCTTAAGACAAAAGAACAAAAAGTTACAGATCATTTACAGTACTCACCCCCTTGTCATCCAAGATGTTCATGTCTTTCTTTCTTCAGAAATCGTGTTTTTTGAAGAAAACATTTCAGGATTTCTCTCCATATAGTGGATTTCTATGGTGCCCACGAGTTTGAACTTCCAAGATGCAGTTTAAATGCAGGTTCAAAGGGCTCTAAACGACCCCAGCCAAGAAAGAAGGGTCTTATCTAGCGAAACGATTGGTTATTTTCTAAAAAAAAAAAAAAAAAAAAAAAGAACAATTTATAAACTTTTCAACCAGCTTGTCTAGCTCTGCCATGCGCATGCATACTCTGTGTAATCCGGGTCAATACAGTTAGGGTATGTCGAAAAACTCCCATCTCGTTTTCTTCTCCAACTTCAAAATCATCCTACATCGCTGCAGATGTACCGACCCAGTGTTTAAACATGCAAAGAATATCAAACGCATTTTACAAAAAAAGGTAAAACAGTGATGTTGGAGGAGAAAATAAGATGGGAGTTTTTCGACACACCCTAACTCTCATGATCCGGAATACACATGCAGAGTTCACGCAGAGCTGGACAAGATGAGAGTTTGAGGTTTAAAAGTATATAAATTGTACATTTTTATAGAAAATAACCAATCTCAGCTGATCATTTTGAGGCCTTTGAAGGTGCATTGAAACTGCATTTTGGAAATTCAGACTCGGGGGCACCATAGAAGTCCATTATATGGAGAAATCCTGAAATGTTTTCCTCAAAAAACATAATTTGTTTACGGCTGAGGAAAGAAAGACTTTCTTGGATGATGAGGGGGTGAGTAAATAATCTGTAAATTTTTGTTCTGGAAGTGAACTTCTTTAAAATCATTGCAAATAACCTCAAACTCGTCATAAATCCCCAAAGGTATGATGTATAATGAATTTTTAGGCTGTTTTAGCATGCACACACAGATACAGGACACGTTCACTCTCTCGAGAGAGCGCAAGAAAGACAGAGGACGAATAAATGTGACAGACTGTTCTGTCTTGAGAAGGCTTTTTGAAAATAATTTATTATGCATTAATTTAAAATGCATATTAAAAACGCCTAATAATATTTGCATTTTATGTTCCTAGAATTGCACCTAGAAACTTTCCTACAAACTTTTTTTCATATTATCGAAACTTAATATCCGAAGTAGGTCCATTGTCAGTAGTGTAGTGATGCATGAACACTTACTCAGATCACATCCAAATCATGCAGCTTTCTATTGTTAAACAAAGCAAATTTGAGTGTTGACAGTTCAACAAATTTGAATCTAATGTGATATCCAAGCTGAGATGGGTTTTTTTTGCCCCATGTGTCCCTCACACAAAATTCCCAATCACATGGATTCCTATTGAGATGACTGCAGAATTTCACATACCGATTAACAGGAACTGCATCATTAGAGTTTATCTTAAAGGAATAGTTCACTTCCAGAATAAAACAATTCCTGATAATTTACTCACCCCATGGCATTCAAGATGTTCTTTTTTTCAGTTGAAAAGAAATTAAGGTTTTTGAGGAAAACACTTAGCATTTTTCTCCATATACACTGTAAAAAATAAAAAACAGTAATTTGTTACCCTGCTGCCTTAACATTTTAAGTTCATTCAACTAAAATATGTTTAGTCAACTTAAAAATGTTAAGTTGTACTAAGTAACAACTTAGATATTTGTGTTTGCTAAACTTAACAGATGGGTAAGTAACCCAGCTGCCTTAAAATTTAAGGTTGATTCAGCTCAAATATCTAAATTGTCACTTAGTATAATTTAACATTTCAAATGGAATAAACTTTTTTAAAATTTTAAGGCAGCCAGGTACAAATTATTTTAAGTTGACTCAACAAATTGTTTTTTACAGTGTAGTGGACTTCAATAGGGATCAACGGGTTGAAGGTCCAAATTGTAATTTAAATGCAGCTTCAAAGGGCTCTACACAATTCCAGCCAAGGAATAAGGGTCTTATCTAGCAATATGTATATACTTTTTAACAACAAATCCTCATGTTGCATTAGCGCGATGCATTACGTAATCACATTGGAAAGGTCACATGTGACATACTGTAGGCGTAAGTACTAACCCAGTGTTTACAAAGCAAGCATGCAAAGAAAGTCAAATGCCCTTTGCAAAAAAAAAAAAGGTAAAACAGCGATTCTGGTGAATATTTTTAGTTGGTTTTTTATAAACACAAGACCTTTATCCCTCAGCTCAGATCATGTAGAACCCTTTGAAGCTGCATTGGAACTCCAATTCGGAACTTCAACCTGTTGAAGTCCACTATATGGGGTAAATTCCTGAAATGTTTTCCTCAACAACCTTAATTTCTTTTCAGCTGAAGAAAGAAAGACATCCTTTAAGCCATTTTTTAACTTCTTTATTAAGAAGAATCCAAATCCCATGGAATCTCTACCTCAGTTCTTTTTGTTTCCCTTCTGACAATTAAGCTTGTTACTCCAAGGAACTTTAATCTACAAATCCCACCCTGTACTGCATGAAATGTGAGGGCGGACAGAAGTATGCATTGCGGTTACAGAACACTTGGTGGTCCTATTTATCTGACTAGTTGCATCAAAAAGGATGGCATCTTTGCTTGATGAGAATTGTCTTCATTTGTGTGTTCTCTGCCTCAGGGCTTATAACATGCTGGTCAAATGGTTCCAGCTGCCCTTTGTTTATGAACTATATGCAAAACAGTTCAAAACAAGCTAAATTTATTGCAGTTTCAAAATGTAATACATATCAGATGGAAAGGAACAGAGAAACAGAAATGAGGTATTCAGCCACATAATACTCTATTATTTAGTCATTTTCATACTAAAAGATTTACTGGTGACATGAAACATGAGACTGACAGTAAAGAGCCTAAAAATAGGTGGGCAATTTTTTCCCTACGAAGTTCCTCATTGCAAATAAGGCAATTCTAGTGCCAAACTACATAGCGAATTCCATTAAATATGAATGAACACCAACTGTGGGGATAAAACGGTTGAGAGACATGAATGTACACTAACATTGCACAGGGGTCTAGCTTTGTGCTGTGCCTCAATAACTGACTGATGCATAATTCTTTTGCTATATATGTTTGAGAATGAGGCTTTCAGGCTGTTGATTTCCTGAGGGCTGGTACATTAAGAATTATCAAACTCCTGCACATTTATGAACTGCAAAACAGACAACTGAAAGGTATAGTTCGCCCATGAATGAAAATGAAGTGATATCAGCCTTTGTGTTGTTCCAAACCTGTATGACATTTATGAAAGACAAAATGAGATGTTTACCAGAATGCCAAAGCTGCTTTTCAACATACAATGAAAGCGGATGGTTACAATTGAAGATTTCTGGTCAACAATTTTACCAAAATAAGAGGGATCATACAAAATGTTATTGTTATTGTTTATTTAGTACTGGCCTGAATAAGAGTTCACATAAAAGAGAGAAGAGAAAATAATAGTTGAATTTATAAAAATGAGCCGGTTCAAAAGTTTACATCCCTTTGATTTTTAATAGTTTCTTCTTACCTGAATGATTCACAGTGTTTTTTTGTTTAGTGATAGTTGTTCATGAGTTAAACTGCCTGCTGTACTTCATAAAAAAACATCCTTCAGGTCCCACAAATTCTTTGGTTTTCCAGCATTTTTGTGCATTTGAACCCTTTCCAACAATGACTATGATTTTGAGATCCATCTTTTCACACTGAGGACAACTGAGAGACTCATATGCAACTATTACAGAAGGTTCAAATGCTCACTGATGCTCTACAAGGAAAAACAACGCATTAAGAGCCGGGGGGTGAAAACTTTTTGAATTTCAGGGTTGAAGATCAGGGTAAATGTAAATTATTTTGTCTTCTGGGAACATGGAAGTATCTGCTGTAGCCTCTGAAGGCCAGTACTAAATGAAAAAATATGATGTTTAGGCAAAATAAGAAAAATGTACACATCTCCATTCTGTTCAAAAGTTTTCACCCTCCGGCTCTGAATACATGGTTTTTCCTTCTGGAGCATCACTGAGTGTTTGAACCTTCTGTAATAGTTGCATATGAGTCCCAGTTGTCCTCAGTGTGAAAAACAAGGATCTCAAATGCCAGAAAATCAAAGAATTTGTGGGACCTGAAGGATTTTTCTGAAAAACAGCAGGCAGTTTAACTGCTCAGGACAAACAAGGGACTCATGAACAACTATCATTAAACAACAACAACAAAAAAAAACAACAACTGTGGTTCATTCAGGTAACAACACAGTATTATTAGGGGATGTAAACTTTTGAACGGGGTCATTTTTTATAAATTCAGCTATTATTTTCTCTTGTGGACTATATGTAAACATTTTTTATGTGAAATATCTTATTCAGGTTAGTACTAAATAAACAATAACATTCATTTTGTATGATCCCTCTTATTTTGGTCAAATAACATTTTTAATGATTCTGAAAAGGGCGTGCAAAGTTTTGACCTCAACTGTAAATATCAATTTATTCACCACAGTATAAGCTTCAGAAGCATTGCATAAATGCTCCTTTTTTGTATTTTGAACAGCTCTTGGAAATTGAAAAGAGCAGCATGAATATTCTCCTAAATGTCTACTTTTCTGCTACACCAAAGAACCAAACCAAATGATCATTTCTGGTGAACTATCCCTTTAAGGATGCTCCAAAAACGGATTCTACTTAAGGCTTTCAGAAACAGGCCTGTTCCACAACGAGCTTTAAGAGGATTTTCATCGTGTTCTAAACCAGCTGCACATGAGCGTGAAGCTTTGCCGTTCTTTGTTGCTTTCATGGTGAAAAAGTGGCATCAATAGTAGCTCTACTGTCTAGATATGCCCAGAGGGAGCAGCAAGCATACAGATACTCACGCCAGAGGAGCACAGCAGCCCATAGAAGGGTCATCGATCCCCACGTTGACACAGAGCCGCTACACTATTCACACTCTGCCATTCAGAACTTCAGCCATCGATTCCTTCTATATCTGAACTTATCTTCACTACAAAGCCTCAGATCAGCTGACTGACAAGCATGGATGCTGCTTTCATGGACACCTGGTAGGCTGCTACTTCTGAGGTAGGCAGACGTTATCACGACGTGTTACAGAGTCTAAGTGGGAAACAAAATACGGAAGTAGACCAAATCAAACAAATAAACAGGGGACGACCTGATAAGCTTGTACAAGTGGATAAGCATAATTCAATATGCCTGCACATCATTTTCACACAGCCTTACACATTTTTATGCATTTATGCATGCATGGTATGTGAAAAAATGATTAATTTGCATGAAGCACCCACAATGTGAGTCATAAGCTTTATATTTTTTGACCAAATCCTTGTCATGCAAAGCACTGACATACAGCACTGGACTGAGCAAAATCATTCATTTCAATCTATTTTGGTCATTCATGTGTTTTCCTCAAAGTTTAACTCGAAATCACAATATTTCCGACTCGAAGGCCACATAAGGCCATTAAACTGGATTTTTAAAGACTGCAAAATGACTCCCGCCTGTTCAGAAACCACATGTGCGTATGTTACTCTCCAAGCTGCAGAGTCTGGATATGTCATGAATTCTGGAGGCTCAAGTGTGATTTATTCATGTAAGTGCTTTATTTTTAACTACGCTTCTAAATGGATGAAGAGATTTATTGATGATCCTGAAGCGCCACACTTTGACAAGAAGAACAAGGAGGGGAAAAAAAATCAGCATATTCACTGAACAATGAAGAGTTTCAAGCACGTTCACGTTCATCGCATTGTTCAGCTGAAAAATAAAAAGCTTCAATTCAGGCTATACATAAAGCCGTCACGGGGAGTCTAGAGGAAGACGAGCAGCCTGCACGCTGACATCCACTCATTGGAGAAAGGAATGTTTTTCATCTCGATATCAAAAAAAGCTCTTGAGCGCTGGAGTACAAAAGCAGGTTGGGGATGTGTACTGCGCCCATGAAGGGAGAGCAAATGAATAGAGCTGAGAGATGAAAGAAAAGGGCTATAAAGGTCTGGAAACAGCATTGCTCAATCGATCCCGTTCCCCTCCCATTTCTTGCCTCCTTCTCCCCGCCACTTACTTTCTCCCTACTGTGAGACTTTGACAGTGTGAAAGGACGTTGAACTTCTGTAGACTCCCTTTACACTGCTACTGGCATCCGAACACAAGTGAACAGAGATAAATACAGGTGTAAATCGGATCTCTCACATCACATTCAGAGGTAGATGAAAACACCTGTGACTACATTGCATTTGTAGTGTAAACGCTAATTCGTTCTGAGGCATCCCGGGAGCAGTGAAGGACCGTCTATTCACCTGTCAATCAACCAGTGCACTAAAACAAGGATTCTAAGTTCATACAAATGTAAAAATTCACGCTACACACGTTACTTGTTTTTCATAACCTCATAATTTATAAAAATGTCATAATTGGATGTTCAGATAAAATGTCTAACCCTATCCTAAACCTAGCCAATGGTGTTAACAAGAGCAAATGTGAGATAAAAATGCATTGATTGAAGCAAAAAATGCATTTATTGAGGGTTTTTTTTATCATGCATTGTGTTGCACAGGTCTCGAAACACTATGTACTATTTCATCAGATTTGTAAGGGAAATTATTTAAAAACCTACGCAAACACAGGGAATACATCATTTTTCTTAATAAGCTAACTGTTCATCACAATTTCAAAATAAAAGTTTAAACCAACACTCTGAGTTTACACATTTTGATTGCCACGTATTGAAGAAATTACAGTGGCTGTAAGTGGATATTTGTATTGAAATGTTGTCGGTTCATTATTAAAAGAGGATTAGACTGCGCAGTAAAGTGTAAAAACAATCGCCAGGCGTTTGGCGCGCTCTACAGGTATTTGTTATAATGTGTAATTGGCTCTGTTGCTTATAATACATTATGTATTTTAACAGTTTTTTCAATAAAACCATATGATTACTTGCTTTTAAAACTTTATTTAACTAAATATTATTGTTCACTGTGGTCTATTTTATTCCAAAAAAATTCAATATAATTATCCAATCACTCGATTAATCGTCAGAATAATCGATGGATTACTCGATTACCAAAATAATCGTAAGTGACAGCTCTAGTTATACGATGCAAATGTCAAAATGCATTAGCATTACTATTTTGAGTTCAAAGCCTTCTGAGTTCACCGACATAGCGTCATTGTACTATGGGCCAATAAACAGTCTTTATTAATCAATAATCTGCCCCTGTAAAAATAATTAAAATGAAAAGAAATAAATGTGTTGTACTGCCTCTAGCTTTAATTTCAGCTGGAAACTGCAGTGAATTATATGTTGGTATGTTTTTGGAGTTTTGCAAAAATGTAGGTAGGCGTGCAATTCAGCAAGAGTTTAGGCTGAAAATTTTACCCTGTTCATAACAAACCACTAAACCACTAAACTCCTTTTTGGAGTTCAAAGCTTTGGAGCCTGTATAACCAAAAACAGCTGAAACATTATTTAAATATCTTCTTTTGTGTTATGCACAACAAGAAAAGTAATATACATAAGGTGAGTAAATGATGACAGAATTTTTATTTTTGGATGAAATGTCTCTTTAAGATAATGCAAAGCATTCTACTCAAAACATTACGTGCGACAAGATTAAAATTTGAAAGTATATGTGGAACATGCAAGAAGTATAAACAGCAACAGATGGCCACTTGCGATCAAATGACCCGAGACAGATTTCAATACGTGCAAACACGTCCACAGACTCTGCAAAGAATTAGATTCAAAGTGCAAGACCGTGGCCTATTCTCCAAAGCAGTTATAGCCAAGAAAGTTAGAGCTGGCGTAACATTAATTTGCCTTTCATGCTGCAGAACAATGCGGCCCAGGTCTTGGGTTCACGCATGCATACCTGTGAGGGAGTGTACTTTAAGAGCTTGCCTGGATAGGCCTAAAAACTTGACACTCATTTTCCAGCAAAGGGTGAAACCAGGTTGACTTAAGCTCCACCCCTCCAATGTGTAAACAAATTTCTGGTCCAGCTGGCTTCACTCACCCATTGGCTGATACTGTCCCTGTCAATCACAGCGGCATTATATAAGCACTGTCTGCAGGTGGAGGTGTGTCCCTCCATATTTCACTGGCACTCGAGCGTGTCAAGTTAGCCTTGCCTGCATCTGTCACAGGCTCAGTTAAGTTCAGCAAACTCAACTCCATTGACATTGTGGTAGTTTGAATGGCGCAGCTACTAAGATGAGCACTTCAGAAGTGGCAGGTGTATGTGTAAAACCGAACAAATGAGCAGACGCACTAGAGCACTTGTGATTAGGCCATACTCGGTGTCTTAATTACTACTCATTAGCATTTAAAAGTAAGTGGTACTGGGGCCATCAAACAGAGATTTGCTTACTGAGTTATAGCGCTGAGCAATTCACCACTATACAAATCCCTCTGAAAAAAGCATTCACTGCATAATCAGAGCAGACAGCTTAGTCCCAGGTTGCAAAGGGCAGCCCATACCGTTTGAAATGTATTACAACCGCACAAAAAAGGGGAAACACTAATCCACGCGCTCTCCGAAACAATAGGATTTTCATTAAAAGCGCCAGGATTTCTTAATCATGCAAGAGCCTTGGAAATGTACACTAATAATAAGCATGAAAACCGAGCGTGCGGCAGCAATACTCCGCAGAACACGGTGAAACTGTAGCACGGTGACCCTGCAAATAATCCTGCTTTATTTATTTGAACATGCTGGTCTTTCAACATTCAACACAAGAATGTCTCACACAGTAAATTTGATTTCTCACTATGTCTGTCTTCTTTCTCTGCCTCTTTATGGCATGCAAAATCTAAAAGTGAATTAAATCTCCTCAGAAAACTGAATCAAAGGAGATATTTTATGTTCAAACAGCCATTTAGGAGTAACAGTGTTTTCACATGGAAATTTTTGCTGCAAAAGACCTATACGTTTTAAAACTGCTATAAAAGCTATATATGTTGCATTGAATAATATAGATTAGAATACTGCAGCTGTCATAAGCCATAAACCTGTGCACCATAAAGTCCATTCAAAAGTAAAATCTATACATTGCATAGTATAGTGTAGTATAGTATAGTATAGTATGCATTAACCATTGTAAACCTGCACACACTTAAAATTAAATCATTAAAAAAAAGTTATACATTGCAGTACAGTGTAGAGTGAGCAGTACAGTATATATAGTATACTACAGTGCAGTTAAGTATGTTATACTGTTATATGAGCAATAAAGTATAGTAGTATAGTATATAGTATAGTATATGCAGCATCTCATGAGCCATAAATCTGTGCACAATGTGAAGTCAAAACAATGTGTAACATTGTACAGTGCAGTATACTGCATTATTGTATACATTACAGTAAAACACATAACATATGCCGCAACTGTCATATGGCACGTGCAATAAATTTTTGCACATGCATTGCGCAATATGTGACCCCGGACCACAAAACCAGTCGTAGCATGGGTATATTTGTAGCAATAGCCAACAATACATTGTAGGTGTCAAAATGATCAATTTTTCTTTTATGCCAAAATTCATTCATGTTCCATGAAGATTTTATTATTTTATTAATATTTCCTCCGTAAGTTCCTTTTTTTTTTTTTTTTTTTTTTTTTTGATTAGTAACATGCATTGCTAAGAACTTTATTTGGACAACTTTAAAGGCAATTTTCTTAATATTTCGATTTTTTTGCACCCTCAGATTACAGATTTTCAAATAGTTGTATCTCAGCCAAATATTGTCGTATCTTATCAAACCATACATCCATGGAAAACTTATTTATCCAGCTTTCATGTGATGTATAAATCTCAAATTGACCCAAAAATTGACCCTTATGACTGGTTATGTGGTTCAGGGTCACATAGTTATATACTTTCAAATATAGTCACACATAGTTGTAAACTGTGCACAACCTCAGGTCTATATGCTGCATAGTATATTACTGTACAGGTCACATAGTACAGTATAGTATGTGACATAATGACTCTAATACTATTGAAAGACCTACTTAAGGCTGTCTTAACCAACTGTTTACATAATCAACGCTAAATTGCACGGGTTATTTAGTAAAGCAACAAAACCTGGCACTGCGTGTCGGTCACAATGCATGGAGCCCCATCAGCCCTGCAAACACATGAAATATACACAGCAACAGCTCATTATATAACCAGCCGGGATGAACCGAGTGACATCACGACGGGATACACTCAATGGCTGCGTCTCAAAACCTAGTAAGGCTGCCTAGCTAGACAGCATTACTCGAGCGCAGAACGAATCGCACCCCGTTTTAGGAAGCATACGATATGGTGCGCGCACCGGGTATTGAAACACAACCGATGTCTATTAAAACACAGTGACAGTGAAGCGGAGACAAAAGTGTTGTAGCCTACTTGTACGTGCTATTCTCAATTAAACAGACACGGGCGATAAATGCACTTGCATAAGCCGCTGTGGATTAAACGGGGCACAAGGGTTGAAGTCGCAACTCTAGTATACTTCCGCGATTGTGTTTTCACATCAAAAGGCTTCCAGCAACAGTGTTGACTCAGCAGAAGTGCGCACAGCTACGACGAGTGACAGTGTGTTTAAAAAAAAAAGTACAGCGGACTGATCATTAATCCGCAGATGAATTGCTGTTAATAAGTCTAGCTGGAGCGATGAAAGGAGGCGGGGTGGCGCAGTTACTCCAGCCCCGGCGAGAGCGCTCCCTGCTCGGGCTTACAGCTCGCAAGTAACCGCCCCGCTTCCCGTGCGCTACTTCAAAGTAGTTATATAATTTTTAATCGAGATGACAAACAGCACATCTTCAACATCTCGCCCGATCACCCGCAGACAGGTTGACATAATAATTAATGCAATTGTCACAGTAAATATTTACAAGGGTTTTTAAATAAACGTCATACTCTGTTCCTCCGTCCTTTAGTTCCCAGCCATTTTTCCCAGAGCGCAAGCAAATCCAAAAGACAGTTCTGTGCTGGTAAATGAGATGCACGGACTTACTGTACGTTATAACGGGCAGGGTAGCGCGAGGCTCTCCGTGTTGCCAAGGCTCCGTGCGTTCTCGCGCACTGCCGGTGGAATCGTCTCCCCTCCGCTCGTACAATGATGTCTGCTGCAGCCGAGCTAATAGCTCTATCGCTCCGTGCCCCCACCTCCAGTGAGTGAGTGAGTGAGTGTGTGACGGAGGGAGTGAGTGTGTGGAGGCGTGCGTAAGAGTGTGTGTGAATGTGTAATCCAAATATGGAGCAGTTGGCCGGCCCAGTTAAAGACAAGGGACTGGAGGTTGTTCCATTAAAAAGTATAGAAAAACATAATGACGTTTGTGGCTCCATAAACAAATGGCGTGTTTTAAAGTTTAATACTACATGTCAGTTAAGTTTCTCTAGTCTGACAGACAAAGTAGCTTTTAGGGAGTGCTGCTATTTAGTACAACAGCACTGGGAAACTACAGTGTGTATTAGTCCATCAGAACAGAAACAGGAAATGAAAATCCCGGAGTGGAGCTGGAGCCGAGTGATTAGAGAACGCTATGATTCATAAATCTCTGTCACTCCGCTCCACTTTTAGAACGTTCCAGACCGGATTTTAGCCTGTGCGTTACATACAAATATAGACGCTGTGGCTTCTTTTGGAACTTCGCCGGTGATAGTTATTAAAAGAAATGTATGAACGCGACAATTTTAAAGGAAATCTAAGATGCTCAATATTAAATTCTTAAATATATTACTGCGAAAGCAATATCATGTATGTTAGCTTGCCTGTTGTTACCTGCGGGCTGCAGCCTTGTATTATTATCCTTTTTTTTACTCCTGTAAGAGCGGAGACAGTCAGTTGTAAATTTGATGGGTCTGTTCTGGTTTTATCCGCTCCCAGCTATTTTTAGCTGTACAAAACAGCTCATTTTGCTGCTTGACATTGCAAATTGGTGTAAGTTACTACTTGAATATTATTATATTAATTATGAACACACTGGTTTGTAGTGCAGTTTTACCATTTACTGCACATTCATGTTATTCTTCTCATTATTTCCCTATAGCGGATAATGTCTCACCCATATGGTTTACTTCCACGTTAAAGACAAAGGTTGATATAAATATCTTAATTATTTGCATAATGTTTTTACTCAAACCAGTTCAGCACATTGTTTTAGAGAAGTGATTGACCAATGAAATCTTTAGAATCTGCAGCGGGGCGGGGCTTGGAGGCAGCGTTACCAGGTCTGCAGTTCTCCCGTGGAATTTGGTTACTTTAACACTGTTGCTGCAAACTGTTTTTCATGTTCGCGAGTT